>NW_027427380.1:0-1091 GCF_003597395.2 Chelonoidis abingdonii | reverse complement strand
ACCATGCAGAACCTAGGCTTGAGTGCTTTTGGTGTCACTGGTGCTACACACAATACATATTTTTTTCTGGACATTACAGATTCTACAGCTTGCTAAATGGATTTTTTGTAAATGAACTCAAGAAGACATGAAATAAGCTATGCAACACTACGAATAATAAGAAAAAACACTAAAATATGTATATGTGAAGGAATGTCTGGAAGCAGCATCAAGGTAAGCATATAAAGGTATCTAGAATTATGAGTCGTTGCATGGATATTAACCCTATAATCAGAGTATCACTTCAAAGGTTTGAGTATTTTTATATTAAAAAGTGAGGCAACGTAAGAATTCTAGAAGGAAATATTTAACATTTGGTTTTCTCCTTATCACTAGGATTTATGCATATAATCTTATTTAACTTTTGTTTTTATATAGTAATTTGTGAAAAAATATTTTTCAAACGAGGATGAGTGCTGATTTTGTGATTTAGACTATTTTCGCTACAATTTTTTTTAATGGACAAATGTGCAGTTTTAGCACATAATCTGATCTAATCACTTAATTTCCTGTTCTGAAAACACATTGTATTATTTTTAATTATTACAGACAGTTCTAATTAATCTTTCTACTTCTTATATTATAACCCTGTTCCTCCTTTTCCTCTTTCTCTCTACTCTCTCTCAACTCTTTACCACCAGACTCTTTCCTCTTACTCCTCTATCTCATCCACTGTACACGACTTTAATTCTTATTTGTACAGTGGTGACTTACAAATTTATATCTTCACTCAAATCATTCCATTATGGCACCACTCAGCTTTCTGATGTACAATCGTGGCTGTTCTACTAGCTCAACAAGCTTTACAAGCTCAACATACAAACTATTAGTTCTTATATTTCCCAAATCCTGTCCTCTTTCTGCCTTCTTCAGAGCTGTCTACAAAACCACCATCCTTCCCATCATCCAGGCTCCTCCCTTCTATTCTCACAAACCTGGTTGTCACTGCCATTCCTTCATCTACAACATATCTAAAATCTGATCCTTTCTCACTAAATGTCGATGTGACAGCTAAAGTGCATACTTTCTTCTCTCTGAACTCTCCATTTCCC
>NW_027427379.1:0-1240 GCF_003597395.2 Chelonoidis abingdonii | reverse complement strand
AACAGCAGAAATGTCAACTCATGCAACTTTATCATGCATCTTTTTGGCATTTGTTGATTATGGTAAAGCTGCAGTTCGTAGAGTCATACAATTATATTAGAACCTGACCAGGAAGTTGGGAGACAACCAATTCATATCGAGAAGGGTGGTGACCAGGGGTATCCTGCCTCTCAGGTGCATGCTCTAACCATTGGGCTGTAAAGTCACTCTGGTTTTTGGTCAGGCCCAATGAATATTTAATTATTTATACACAGCTTCAGCAGGAGAGGTTGAGAGACATCTGCATCAGAAGATCCTATAGCCTGGTAGTTAGGATACACACTTCTCTGGCTCAGTTACCTGGATGATGTATCTCCATTTGCAATTAGAGCTGCTAGTCTATACAATCCTTTTGTTTGGCTTGGCCTGATCTAGTCTGCTCTTTTCCTAGACCTGGAGCACTTGCCCCATTTCCCTGCTAGATCACTGGCCTGCTGGACTCTGCAAACTCTGCAGCCTGATGAGCCCTGACTCTCTGAAAAGGACTTACTGATCAGCAGGTACTCTCCAGACTGGTTAGTCCATTTTGAATCATCTCCAAATCTGGGAGGTCACGCCTTCATGATTTTCTCAAGAGAGCTCTGTGGAACTTCCCTTTTGACGGATGTGAGCAAGATAAGAGAATTCAACATTCACCAAACCTCTCTCCTGCTTCTTAGTCAATTTTATCTTTGCTTTTCTGGTTGGTGCAAAATGCTATCCCCTAGTAGCAATGTCTTATGATGGGTATTTAGCCACTGCATTACACAGCCATTATGAATCATTAGCTTTGCATACAGCTGTCTGCTGGGGCTTGGAGAACTGGACTTCTGGGGGGCACCATTGTGATAATTTTAATGTAACAGTAGATTTTTTGTGGTCTCAACAAAATTAACTATTGCTTCAGTAATTTCACCTCATTGATAAAACTGTCCTACAGTATTACCTATGTGACAGAAATTGTAACAGAAACTGACATGGCATTGTACCAGAAAAGGTCTCTCATGACCAGGGCCGGCTCCAGGCACCAAAATTCCAGCATTGGTGCTTAGGGCGGCAATCTGCAAGGGACGGCAATCCCTGTTGTTTTGCTCCCAAGCAGTGCCCTGAATTGCCGCTGCGGATGGCGGGGGCAGTCCATGTGCCCTTAGGGCGGCACGCACATTTCAGCAGCCGCGGCAATTCAGCAGCAGCTTCTATGTTTAGCTGTCTGCAGTGGCTT
>NW_027427378.1:0-1786 GCF_003597395.2 Chelonoidis abingdonii | reverse complement strand
TATTCCTGAGCCTCAGCATCCCTTTGCAGTCAGTAAAGAGCTGTGAAACCCACTGCCAAAGCACGAGTCTCATTCCCCTCTTGTGCCAATCCACATATTCACCCTACTACTGTTTCTAGTAACTCTGAGTTAGCTCAGGTGGTATAGGTCTATGCTGTGCATCAAAGGATCCAAATTCTGCTGACAGCTCTTATGCTGTCAGACGCAGGTCCGACGAAGTGGGTATTCACCCACGAAAGCTCACGCTCCAAAACGTCTGTTAGTCTATAAGGTGCCACAGGATTCTCTGCGGCTTTCACAGATCCAGACTAACACGGCTACCCCTCTGATACTTAATAAAGACTGTTCTGCACAGTTTTTGTATCAGTATAACTCTTTCACTTTGGGGTAAATATATATTTTTTTATCAATATAGTTATGCTAGTATAAGCGAGTGTAGCTCTAGTATTATCAGAAAAAAAGGCGTAGCTTATAATGGCATAGCTTATTCACCTTCCTGTATATGAATAAGCTCTACATATATAAGCACCTTGAATGCCAATATACAGCAGATCCTCAGAGTTACAAACACCTCGGGAACGGAGTTTGTTCATAACTCTGAAATGTCCATAACTCTGAACAAAGCATTCTGGTTGTTCTTTCAAAAGTTTGCAGCTGAACATTGACTTAATACAGCTTTGAACTTTACTGTGCAGAAGAAAAATGTTGATTTTAACCATCTTAATTTAAATGAAACAAGCACAGAAAGAGTTTCCAATCTTTTTTTAAAACTTTGTCTTTATTTTTTTATAGTTTACATCTAACGCAATACTGTGCTGTACAGTGTTTGCTTTTTTTTTTTTGGTCTCTGCTGCCTGATTGCACACTTCCGGTTCCAATTGAGGTGTGTGGTTGACTATTCAGTTTGTAGCGCTGGAGTTCATATCTGTGAGGTTCTACTGTGATGACATCCACACCACAGGGGCTGTATTGCTTTGATTATAGTTAAAACAGTCACTTTTCAGAGCCGAGCTGCGTTGTAACATAGAATGGCCCCTTTATACTCAGCAAGACCAGCTCCCCATGAGTGTCAGTCAGAGCTGCTGACAACAGGAATTAAAACAAGATTTTACCACTGTTAGCCCAGTACAGCCAGCAACATCTATAGAAGAGGAAGTTGAATTCCAAAGGCCAGATTCTCCATTGACCTGTGCCACACGCCCTCATTTTCACTAGTGCAAAGAGGATGTAAAATTATTCTTATAGGTGGAGTTTATAGCACCACCTATAGTTAGGGTTGCTTGACTATCAAACTGGGTCTGACTAGAGACTGGGAGTGGCTGGCTCACTACAAAAAGTAATTTTCCCTCTGTTGATATTCACCCCTTCTTGTCCACTGTTGGGAATGGTCACATCCATCTCATTGAATTGGCCTCGTTAGCACTGACCCTACACTTGGTAAGGCAACTCCCATCTTTTCATGTGTTAATGTATTTATACCTGCCTATTGTATTTTCCACTCCATGCATCTGATGAAGTGGGTTCTAGCTCACGAAAGTTTCTTCCCAAATAAATTTGTTAGTCTCTAAGGTGCCACAAGACTAGGTAAAAACTACTTCCCCGTGCTAATTTCCCCCCTACTGTTACTCACACCTTCTTGTTAGCTGTTGGAAATGGGCCACCCTGATTATCAGTACAAAAGTTTTTTTGTCTCCTGCTGATAAGAGCCCACCTTAACTGATTAATCTCATTACAGCTGGTATGGCCACACCCATTTTTTTATGTTCTCTGTGTATATATATCTTCC
>NW_027427377.1:0-2069 GCF_003597395.2 Chelonoidis abingdonii | reverse complement strand
TTAACCCTTAGCTATCTATTTATGACAGTAGGAAATTAAGATTTACATCCAAAGCAACAATCTGACACAGCATGTTGGACAAAATGGCCAAGAAACGTGTGGTGTGTGCACATCACCACACTGACAGACAACAGGTTATTGTCCATCTTACCAGCGGAAAAGTTCAATTGCATTAGCCTAGAAGAAACAGAA
The DNA here is from genome assembly GCF_003597395.2 of Chelonoidis abingdonii. Taxonomy (NCBI): domain Eukaryota; kingdom Metazoa; phylum Chordata; order Testudines; family Testudinidae; genus Chelonoidis; species Chelonoidis abingdonii. The sequence continues at coordinate 1,877 of NW_027427377.1, read as the reverse complement.
TTGGACACTGATCAGTCACTGATTAACTGCCAATGCTGCAATGTCCATTGGGCATTGGGTGAAAGTACAACAGCCATCCCTTGCTGGAGCAACCCTTGGGGAAGCAACCTGAGAACAAAAACGTATGGCCTTCAACTTTCTTTTCTCCACTTTCTGGCCAGAAAATTTCAGAGACGGCTCAGATATCAGTATTCAAATTTTTCAACTGCACAAAGAGGACAGCTTTAGCTGTTTCTAACATTCAAGGCACCAATTTTATATTGGCTGCCAACACACAGGATGCCAGAATGGCCCTTTAGGAAGATTTCAGTGGTAATTTTTGCCTCAGAGGCAAATAAACTCTTGGGCATTTCAGCTAAAGGGTCAGTTGACCAGACTGTTGCACACATCTTGTCTCTCTAATATCCTGAGACCAACATAGCTACAACAACATTGCATATAACAAAATACAGAAGCAGGTTTCTTATTTTAAATGTTTTTGTTCCTGCTACCAAATATTAATTAATTATTATTATTAAGTTCGATGTATGCTCTGTATTAAGCAGTAGCACAGCATGCTCAATATAGTCTATGCACTATATACAAAGTAATTTGAAAATATACCCTGTAATAATCAACAAAAACATATAACGACAAAAATGCAATATTTGAAGACACATACACAAACAGAGATAAGGTTTGCTTCAGCCTTAACTCTCTGTTTCCTGACTTTTCATTGTGTGATTTCTTGGGGTAGAGACCATCTTTTTGTTCTACTGTACTCTGCGCCTAGAACAATGGGATCCTGCTCCATGTCTGAGGTTCCTGGGAACTACAGTAATACAAATAATAATCATATGAATATGTAATATTGCTTCAATGGTAGATTGCTGCACAAAATCCGTAATAGCATATACCATACATATGAAGGTGTTCGCCACATGATAAACTAAAGATCCATCTGATAAGTGGAATTAAACATGCACTTTTGAATCTCTAACCTGCACTCAGCTTTTCAGTGCACCACTACTGGAACTACTTGAAAATGCCTGAACAGCTTCAGACCACTTCCTTTTATTATTTAGCTATTGTTTTTGAAAGCAGCCTGACAGGGAAATGTTTCCTTCTTCCATAATCTAGTGTAGTCATACTGTTGCCAAATGAAGAAAAGAAGAGTGCCCCACACAGGGTTTTACTAAATCAGGGAAAGTTTGTTTATAGCCAAAGCCTTGGTCATCTCTTTTGTTCCTCTTTTTACTGCACCTCGGTTTTTCTATTTAATTGCACAAGCTGCACTTAGCACTGAGATATTGTAAACTGCTAGATGTTTTCTTCCTACTGTTTTCAAAATAATCACATAGTATCAGCAAACCATTCAGGGATACCTGGCTGGGGAGCTGAGGGAAATGACTCATTTTAATTTTTCAGCCCCTGTAAAGCTTTGGCTCTACAACTCACATTTCATTCTCCAAAGACAAATATGTTTCAGTCCCAGGAACCTTACAAGTCTCTCCACACATACTGAAGTTTCTGTCAATCACTCTTCATTGTTTGCCCCTATGAAGCAGTGTGTAAACAACATTTTCATAAATTAAGGCTCCCTTCAGCTTAATTGCTTCTTGCTCATCTCCTACAGAGAGAAAAAAAAAGTGTTATTCCTTTTCTGTTTACTGACTGTTGGCCTGTTTGCTTGAAATGTGGCTATTGTTGATGTGGACAATAGCTAAAGACAATGAAAGACACCATTTTATAGTTATATTCTCAGATCAATTACTCATAAAATACAATCCTTTTCACTGCTGTATTTTTCAACATACTATAAGACATTATCACAGGTGCTTATTTGGCCTATCTTGAGTGAAAGCAGAAACAGTGATGCTTTATTAAAAAAAAAAAAA
>NW_027427376.1:0-1584 GCF_003597395.2 Chelonoidis abingdonii | reverse complement strand
AGTATCTTGTCCCCCTATTGGTCCTCTGGTCAGGTGTCAGCCAGGTTCACTGAGCTTCTTAACCCTTTACAGGTAAAAGAGACATTAACCCTTAAACATCTGTTTATGACAATTGTTAATAGAAGGTAAAGATGAATTAGTATTTACTGCACAAAGGCTTGTTATAACACAAGACAATCAGTAGGCTTGTGTTGTGCAGACTGCAGAAGTAACAGATATGAGTTTGTGAGTGGATCTGTGGACACTCTGGCTGCATGAGCTCATAGTAGTGGAGCATTTAGTGGTTTTTGTTTCAAAGATGAAATTAGCTGCTCTGTTCTGGAAAGGGCTGTGGGCAGCTACTTTTTCAACCAGCCTCCCAGAGAGGAAAAACAACTACATCAAAAGAGGAAATTATATATTTAACAAAAGCTTCAAACCCACAGGGCAGCCAAAAGAAATGAAGCTAACTACAATATGCAAATATTGTATTATGATATGTGTTGGGTTCCTGGCAAAGCAGATTATTCAAATGGCTTTTACGCTTTTAAATCTGGGCTTAGGGTTTCCACCAGTTGTGATCTGATTAAAACATGATTGATTTGGAGGAGAAAAGTCACTAAATTGAGAGAATGCCAAGTGCCCTCACTGATCAGGTGGTAAAAAATATTTATATTGTAGTGAACCAAGAAACTGATCTCTGCAAAAAACTGAACATAAGTTTTTAAGAGAGTTAAAATTGAGAACAAATGTACTCAATTCTTCAGGGACACAGATCTCAAGAAAACATGCAGAACCCCAGCTCAGTTGCCCCTCATTTATCACGTAATTAACTGTTGAAAACACACAGGGACAATCCACAGTGTGAGGCTTCATTATGAGCAGTCATCACTGACATGCTGAGTGAAAAGAGCCAGATATGACTTTTCTCGTCTCTTCTTTAAAGCGAAAGGAATACATTCAGAAAACCTGATGGTGTGACTTTAATCAGTGAAGCAATATCACTGACTTCAGCTTAGTCAATCAACAGAGGATATCTTATCTACCTACATAACATAGTGAATCAGATTAATTTTTCTTAAAACATGTAGAGAAAAATTTTCAAATTTAGATGCCTAAAGTCAGTCTTCTAAAATTTATTTAGCAACCAAAATATGTTTTGAGATATTCATGTTTTCAGATATGATGTTCTGAGCTTTCATAGCACCTCTGAAAATTAGGGGCCAAACTTTAGGCATCTAAAATTGAAAAAACTGCCCCCATTATCATCTACAGCAGGGGTCACCAACCTTTCAGAAGTGGTGTACCGAGTCTTCATTTATTCACTCTAATTTAAGGTTTCGTGTGCCAGTAATAAATTTTAATGTTTTTAGAAGGTCTCTTTCTATAAAATAATTCCTAAAAATAACTAAAACTATTGTTCCTTATAGACTACAGTTTGTTTTGGAGCATGAGCTTCATAAGTGAATACCCACTTCGAAGGGGTATCCCATCAACTCACGAAAGCCCATGCTTCAACCACCTACGACTGTTATCTATACCACGGTGTCCACAGGGATTCTCATCCGAGCTGCTTTAGTTAAACAGATCCAGACTAACACGGTA
>NW_027427375.1:0-3159 GCF_003597395.2 Chelonoidis abingdonii | reverse complement strand
TAGGAGTAGCATGATGGAGTGCTTACACTTGTGAAGGTGACGGCAACACAGACTCGGACACAGGAATGGCGTGGTGGGAGATTGGGGTGAATCCCCAGGTCTGGACTGGGAGCCTAAGTGGGGGACTGTATGTGTCGCAGGATCACCTGAGTTGTCTTTCCTCCTAATTCACCGGGTTCACTGTTCCCCCGCTATCTCCTTCCGCTGACCCCGTACGGCCCATCACTATTGACCCCCTTCCTCAACTCACTCCTACCACATACAAGGATCTCAGGAGTGTGCCATCTCAGTTTATTAGAGGAGTCAGTGGCAGAAGAGATTATTCAGGTGGAATACATAATCCATGCCCAATCCATGGATCAGTCCCATGAGCAAAGAATGTCCCAAGCCCCCAGCATTCACTAGAGTCATTTGCCCCAGCTCCCCCTAGGACCGTCCCAAAACTGAGCCTACCGGCGCGCCGGTGAGGATCAAAACCGCGCATCTTTGGTGTGGGTGGGCGGACATACATGGATTCTGAGCAGAGGAAAGACTTCCTGCTAGACGTTGCATCCCGCTTGATATCCGCATCTGCATCAAGAAGAGAGAGGGTGGAGCAGAGAGTTACTCCTATTTTAAACAAAGCCTCAGCAGTTTTGCATTAAAAACCATCACACTGTTGTAAAAAGCACGTGAGCTCCAGCACCTATTTCTACCAGTGACAATGAAGCAGCAGCCAGAAAGTCTGGGATCTGAACTAGTCAGTCACCTGGTCAATCTAGAGGGGAGAGATAAGAACCTGTGGCTGTGAGATGAAACTACAGTGGGGTTAGAGTGGAAATGTTACTGTCTGTACAGGGCACACACTAGCTACCAGTGGTTACGCAGCTAAGAGAAATCCACACGCACACAAACTTGGGGCTGGGAGGGCAGGACACTGGGGTTAGTTAAGCAGTTTAGTAGCTTATTAGGTTTTATGCACAGCATTAACCCTGCAAGGGGACTGGCGATGCGACACAGGCCCTTCACCACTACTATTCTGGTTCCAAATCAGCGCAGCTCATATGCCGATGGCTTGTCAGCAGCCCACGTGGCATGAGCTGGAGGCCTGAGTTCATCTCCCAGTGGACACAGGTCAATGTCACAAAAACCACATGGCAAGTGGCAGTGGTCGGCAGCCTTGCTGGCCACCCTTTGCTGAGGCACCCAGGATCAAACGGGCCACAAAGAAGGATCACTTTCCACTCTACAGGGGAGGAACTTAAATCCAGGGGTAGCACCTGTGCATGTTGCTACCACAGTGCTCACACTGCCCCCTTCCAGATCTCTAATAAATACTGAACATGGACCCTTAGCTGGGCTACACTGCAGCTAACCCTTGGCCAGGATAACAGTTGACCACTTCTTCCTACTTTTTGCTATCTGTCCATACGCCAGTCCTGATCTATGGCAGCATTTCACTGCTCATCCCCGGACCTTCTCTAGGAAGGGACTTTGTCAAAGACTAGCTGAGAGCCCATAATAATTATGCCCACGGGTTCCCTTTTAGTCAAGGTTCAGTTTACATGCTCAAAGAATTCTAGGAGCTGTTTCTGCTGCCACCATACAATGGTGTTTAAACATGGTGAAACGTGGTTACTAGATGCAGGCAGCTGACACAGCCGCTCAGCAATTCAGTCTCCTCGCTTTCACAGCTTGGGGGAGGGGGTTTTCACACTGTACTGGGAAGTGATGGCAGCAGAATTCCTCTGGGGTTTGCACTCCAGCCCCAAGAAGGGCGGTGGTGAAACATCTTGATACAGAGGATCATATTCAGCCCTGAGGTAAGTGGGTACGATTCCCACCAGTCATGAGAATAATCCTGCTTACATCCAGACTGGATTTGGTCCCATTATCTCTGTAAACCCGAGTCAACCTTAAAAACAAACACTTAACTCCTGCATCTCCTGTCTGTACCGTCCTGCCAAGCCCATGAGAAGCATCAGGCAGGGCTTGGCTAGGGAGGCTTAGAGTGCCCTGTGGGTGGAAACTTGGGTTTTAACACCAAGGAATTTACAGAAAAGGGGAGAAAATATCATAGATCAAGGCAGGAAAGAGCCAACCCTCAAAATCCATAGGGACCCCCTTAAGGAGGGTAAGGGGAGACCTAGAGAGGCAGCTGGGTCTGGTTAATAGGAGTGTAGTTGTTGGTTTGACTCTCAACTCCTCTCCCCCAAGTAGGCTGGGCACTGAAATACTCAGTTGCTTGCTGATTGCTGCAGGACTCTTTCAGTCCCAGCTCCGAAGGCACAGTAGAGGGGCAGCACACAGTGGCAGGGAAACCCAGAATGCTCAGCACTGGGATCTTTTCAGCAGGGAAGGGAAGGGAAGGGAAGGGGTGTGGGGCTTTCCAAAGAATCAGGACAGCTGTTTGTATAGCCAGAGGGTACGACAACAAAGACCCTGCTCTCAAATACTCACAACCTAAGAAATGGGTGCATCTTAAGATGCGTTAAACGCTGGGCTAAATCTTAAGCTTCTCCTTCAATTGTCTTTCTAGACTTGAGTCCAGAATAGAGGATCAGCCATAAGAGGGAGTCAGACCCAACCCTTTAGCAGCAGGCAGTTACCAGTCAGATACCTGTTGCTAGCAGATGGTGCACTCAGGACTAGGAAATCCATGTTATCTACAACCCGGTAACAACCGAAGCTTTGTAGCTACACAGAGAGAGAGGAAGTGGCCTCCCCACCCAGCAGAATTGCTGCCTGAATGGGAGAGGAAACCAGCCTCTCTCAGTCCTTACGGAATGGCTCAAAGATCCCAGGCTAAGACAGACCTAAGCAAACAGGGGGCGCACACTGTGCGAGCATTGTAGGGCGAGCAACCTGCGGCAGGGGCAGCACATGCAGCCAGGGTGAGCAGTGTTCAGCAGGCATCTCATGGGAGGATTCAAATCTGAATCTCACCTCCCCAGCAGGCTGAGGTGCCAGAACTAGGAACCCCTCTGCCCCCAATCCCCACTCCAAATATGGTATCTTCCAACCTAGGTGTTTCCAATTCAAGTGACATGCTTTGGGCACAGCCACCCAAAATGCCTCTTTTTTGAGATGGGGCAACCACATTTGCATGCACTATTCAAGCTGTGGGCGTATCATGGATTTATATAGAGACAATATGATATTTTCTGTCCTATTATCTAT
>NW_027427374.1:0-15336 GCF_003597395.2 Chelonoidis abingdonii | reverse complement strand
CCAGTGCTTAATCACTCCCTAGTTTCTTGAGGAGGAGTGGAGAGGGAGAGCCTGGGTTGGTAACCATCTTGACTATCGGTTCTTCCCCTGGTTAGGCTTCCCTCTCATACCCGTCAACTTGTGAAGGGCTTCTCGCCCTCTCTTCTATACACGCCTTGGTTGCTCCCCTTATTCGCTAGGTTCTGTTGGCTTCCCAAATCCAGCCGCAGCACTCCTCCAAACCTTCTATTCCTCTGGACAAAACTCTTCTCTTCTGCAATCTCACTCTGCTCAATCCAACCTTTTCCTCAACTTACCCCCCCTGTCTGACTGAAGCAGGTTATATCCCATGACTGGAGTCAGCGTGCTCTAACTGGGCGGGCAAGTCAGGTGCTCTACTTGACAGTCAGTGTCTAAGTGGCCACAGCTTTTCTAGTTAATCCTAAGCAACCTTCCTCCCTTTTCAGGGAATAAGGCCCCTGCTAACACTCTTTGCTGCCCGCTGCCGATGCGGATCACTATATTTCGTATATTGGCTTTAAACCACGTTTCCTATGTTGTTATTATCTGATCATCGTTATGTTCCACTGCTTTCCACCCTCGCCTTTTGATTCCTGGGTTTGTTTGAAATTTCAGCAGAAAGCTGGCTTACTGGAAGCGGGGCCCTCTATGACGGACCTTACATGCTACGCCACTTATGTCAAGCTGTAACTATGTCGCTCAGGGATGTCGAACCCCCCCCCAAATTCGACACCGTTAAGTTACACTGACCTGAGCGCCGGTCGCTGTGAGAGCGACTATATATTGCAGCAGAGAGTTCTCTTCTCGGCAAGGGATTGTCTGCCACTTAGCTTCAGACACAGCGTGCACCAGCGGCAGGTGGTACGCCAGTGTCTATGAGATATTCTTGGCTGACTAGCCCTGAGCGTGGTTCATGCAGCCCATTGGCCTAGGGCCAGGGTTGAAAAGGACGTATACACAGTTCTGATTATTTTCTTAGGAAGCCCCCTAAATACCCCAACCAAATACCCCACTAACCACCCACACTAAATACCCCCATTAAAAAAAACCCACTAAACCACCCCCACATTGTGACGCCCGCTGCAGCAATTTTACATGTTTTAAAATTTAGTTCAAGCTGAAGAGATCACCAACTCATGTTCCAGGAGTGTAACTGTGAGTCACTGAAAAATGCGCGGCAGAGGATTTCATTCCACAATTAATACTGAATCCAGACAGGCGCTCATTCTGTGAATGAAAGACCACCTTGTGAACAAACAAGGGGCAGCGACTGTCGTGGTTCACCGCTGAAGCAGAGCAGAATATAAATGTTAAAACAATAAAATGAGATGAACATTAATTTTATTTAAAAATTTTTTCTGTTTATTATCCAAGGTGAAATGAGTGATACATTTAGAAGATGTTGTAAATAATGATTTTAATCTCATTTCTAAGATTCCGAATACCCATAAAAGTGGGCGTGTGAACAGTTAAACAAGTTTCCAAAATCTCATTTAAAATGATTAGAAGCACTACAATAAATCCGTGTCTCAGATGATCGAATCATATTAGGATATAGAACAAAGATCTTTGGAGACTATGACTCTCCTTCTTAAACATTTCTTCGAGTATAACAGGGCTTCTTCATAATTTCCATGCACCATGCATCAATGCATTTTAAGCATTGAGAAACTTATCGATTTCTGTTCCTTCGGCTCTGTTGTCGGAAAGCGAGGGCGTCAGTTTCATAATACGGAATCAGCTCCGAAGATCTTCATCACCCTGCCAAACTCGTTCCAGTGTATATTTGTTTCCGTTAAGTCTTGTTTTCGATGAACAGGTATGGATCATGTGGTATTTGCTTTAAACCTTGAAAGCTTTTCTTATCTCTTGACCACCTCCTTTTTCTCTGGGCTGAAACGACCAGTCCTGCTATGACATGAATAAGGCTATGATCCCTGGAGAGAGGCGTTTAACAGACTCACCTATCTTTTTTGGCGCTCTCTTCATTACGTCTCTTTAGTGTCCAAATTAAGGCCAGGAGTATTCAAACGTCCACTGCTAAATTTTCCTCTGTTCATTAACAAATGCTCCTGTTTTCACACTCCCTTTGTAAACTGCAGACGGGTGAGATATCGAAAGAAATTTTCAGCACCAAGATTATCATGATCCTGCTGCACATTTCCCAGCTCCAGTTTTACCAACTAAGGACGATCTCAGTTCAGATTCTGCTTGGACAATGTAAGAGAGAGTTATGCCGGCTGGTCAAGCACAGCTTTATTTCACTCAGGAAAAAATATTGTTCTATGAATGAGGTTGTTGAACTGGGAATCTTAGGCGTCATGATTTCCCTGTTGTGTGATGTTTATTTTCAAAAAGTTTACTAATCATAAAGTAAACTTCCTTCCACACTCTGCTCCTCCGCTATCCTCTTCTCCCCGCCCCTTGCCCTCTTATTATTTCATTTAGCTTTCCATTTTCAATAATAAACACCTCACCAAAAAATGGCCTCTAACATGTCACTATTTGCGTGCCATTAATCATTGTCACCCTGCTGGTATGTTCTACCCTTTGCGCCCGCACGCCGCTTGTCTGTTCGCTGTCTGGTTCTGCGATGTGTAAGCTCCTCGGCCGACAAGGGCACCTGCTACTCCGCTATTTCCAACGCTCTGTGATTCTCCATGAGTGGCGGTATTGCAGAGGCTGGATGCCTGCTGAGTATGCTGTGAGAGCGCCACCCCCTTGGGAAGTGCAGCCGCCTGCCAGATAGCCAGCGAACTCTCTCCCCTCCAAGTGCCACTCTCAGCAAGAGAGCATAAGTGGAACAGAACCTATGGGCTCAGGGCATTGTCTTCCGTTCGCTCTGCGTCCCTCATGCTTCCGAGGCAACATGTGTATAGTTTGAGGCTTTCTCTCCTCTCGTCCTGCTGTGGGGGCGGTCAGGGTCATTCTCAGCCTGGGGCAGTGCAAGAGGAGTTGAATCAAGGCTCTCCCTTGGAGCTGCCCTCCCTGCCTTGGAACCGAAATGAACCTGCTGAAGCCAGCCAGCTGGGAGAGGTGAAGCAAGCCCAGGAGAGCAGATTGAGGTTGATGGCTAACATATGAGATTTTGGGCTGACATAATTGCTGGAGGGCTGGGCAGCGCTGTGGGAGTGAGAAGATGGGAGGTATTTGGTAGTTCCTGGAGAAAGGAATTTCAACTTAAGTACCTAATCAAGAGACACTTAAAGGACAAAAGATCTTGAATCACCCAATCACATAAGAAGTTCTACTTGAGGAATGTTCATTAGCTGTAAGATGGCTGCTACCTGTAAAAACTGTGAGTCATGCAATGGACATGCTGACATTGCCCAGTGAACTCAAAACTCCATCTTAGAGCTGGACTTTGCATAGGAGTAGCGAGGGTCTCACCCCAGAGAGAAAGTCTATTTAAAACCCCTGGGAGCCCCTCCATTTTGTCTTCAGCTGGCTAAAGAGAGAGTCTCTCCACCCCCAAGGATACCTGAAAGAAACTGGAACTAAGGACAGTGACTATAGGGGGTGTGCGTGATTGCTGGACCCAGGCTAAAAGGAGATTAGTTTGTGAAAGGGAGCTTTCCGGAACTGGTGAGGATCTTATCTGTGTTCAGTTTGATTAGACATAGATTTGTGCATTTTATTTTATTTTATTTTTCTTGGTGACTTACTTTGTTCTACCAGTTACTACTTGGAACCACTCAAATCCTACTTTCTGCATTTAATAAAATCACTTTTTACTTATTAATTAACTCAGAGTATGTGTTAATACCTAGGGTAGCAAACAGCTGCACATATCTCTCTATCAGCGTTACAGAGGGTGAACAATTGATGAGTTTACCCTGCATAAGCTTTATACAGGGTAAAACGGATTTATTTGGGTTTAGACCCCATTGGGAGTTGGGCATGTGAATGTTAAAGACAGGAACACTTCTGTTAGCTGTTTTCAGGTAAACCTGCAGCTTTGGGGCAAGTAATTCAGACCCTGGGTCTGTGTTGGAGCAGACAGGAGCGTCTGGCTCAGCAAGACAGGGTGCTGGAGTCCTGAGCTGGCAGGGAAAGCAGGGGTAGAAGTGGTCTGGGCACATCAGGTGGCTGCTGCCAGGGGGGTTCTGTGATCCAACCCATCACAGAGAGCTCCTGCAGCAGGGGCCGCACTCACCAATATGTGTGGGGGAGGGGACAGCACTCAGTGTCACTCCCCATGTGCCTGGGCTGCAGCAGGAGGAGTTCACAGAGAGAAACACCCCAATGCCCGACAACAGGCTGCTGACACAAGCGTTTCTGTGGTGTCCCAGGGTGAGAGACAGAGAGGCCGAGCCCCATTGCATAGCACAGTTATGGCTGACATGGAATTACGACAGCTGAGTGTGAGACCTGGGAAATGAGCCCAGCACAGGGATGTCTGGCACTGTTTGACTTCTGCTTTGTACATCTGAAGGTGCTGGGCCTGATCTGCACCAAATGGAGCTTGTCTACGTGGATTTTGCTTCAGTAAATGTTTGACCCCCTGTTTAAAGTTGGGGAAACAGTGTTTTCAAAAATGAATATACAGTCCTGTGTGGCGTCTGACAGGGAGTGAATTGGAGCATCCCTCAAAGGGAGCCGAGCTAGGACTCTGTGCTCAGGATCATCCCGTCCACAGAGGGTCGGGGCAGTCGCCTGGGCGACTGTGCTCTGGGGGCCCTCACTGGGCTCTGACAGCCCAGCTTGCCCTGCTCCTCATGCCCCACCAACCACTCTGACTTAAAGGGGGACGCGGCGGAGCTTGGCCAGGGCGGCAGCAGTGCTATAGCCTGGCCCTGCTCTGATCTGCAAGACCCAATGCGCATTGGAGAGAGGGAGACTTAGGGGTAGAGGGTAGGATTTTGGGAGGGGGGTGGCTAAGCGTTGGCTTGTGGTGGAAGTGGGAAGGTTGTCCTGGCCCGCGCACCCCAGCTAGGAACGCGCTGTGGTGCGACTATGGAGGAATGCCCTTAGTTTGTTACAGAATTGCCCTTGTATTTGTGAGTAAGTTGTGGTGCTGGGGCCATGGCATGAGGGTACCGTGGTGAGCACAGACAGCTCCCTGTGCACACTTTCACTCATCTGCCCCGCCCTGCCATCTCCTCCTATCCACAATGCCCTCAGTATTGGCCAGAGGGACCACCAGAAGAAGGAGGTGTGGAGCTGAAAGGACAAAGGAACGTGTCTAGCAATCAGAGGGGAGCTCCAGAGCCATTGCCATTTTGGGTAGCACAAAGTGGAGGGGCGCTGCTCACACATCTGCAGCAGGAGAGCATCACAGAGGTGTGAACTAGTCCATCCATCTCAGCAGATGTTCTCACTTTCTCACTTCCCATCCCAGCTAGTGTTGCCGCCGGGAGGCACGCTATCATCATCCACATGTCTTCAGGTCCAACAGCGCGTACTCAGCAACAACGTGGTGAGACAAAGCATCAGGACATACCTGTTCCCAGGCCAGACCTGATTCCAAATGCCCCTGTGCTGTCCTGTGCAGTGAGGTCAACTGCCACATTCTGCACGGCGAGATTTTAGCCACACTAAGTATCTCACACGGCCTCATTATTATATCCCAGTTCCCTGTTGTCGCTATGCACGTGGATTTAGAAGCACTTTGAATATACTAGTCGTATGTGACGCATATGCTCGTACCACCAGCCCATGCCAAAGTCCCGGTCTCAAAATCTGAAGGCTGCCAACACAGAGCTGGATATTTCAGTTGCTCCCCTGTGTGTGGTATTGCTCAAACAGTATTAGAATGATAAGAGTGGGTTTTCTAGTGTTTCAGACTCATTTGAATGCTCTGAGTTGCTGCCTAGCCGCTTAATCCTCTGAGAACATCTGTACAGCCCATGAGATTTGTGCTCTGCGCCTTGTGATGTATGGTCTAAATACCAGACAGAAAAGAGCCATTACTAATGTAAAAGTGCTCTCCAACAGGGATGTCAAATCCTGCCCAAAAGAAGAAGTGTTCATCGACACCAGATGACCGGTGTCTGGAATATTTTAAAAAGGACAAAAGACTGTTTTGTTTGTTTCCCCCACCCTGAAGATGGCTCTAGCAATTAATTGTAGAGTGGGGCCACGGTGGCCTGATGCGTCTCCTTCTCTGTCCCCTGCCCTCTTGCCCTTGCTCCGGTCGCCTATCTTTCCCGCATCCAGTCGGCCTTGTGTTTTGTGTGTGTTTGTAATCAGATCAGTTGTCGTGGGTGATAGCGCTATCGCTCTACATGTGGGGGGTTGTAAATTTCGTACGAGAGTGTGAAAAAATTTTTAAGAATTTGGCATTTGGCATCCACCCCCACTTAGCATAACCCACAGCAGCTTGGGATGGTGATTTTAACAGCTTTTAGGCTCCCCAATTTCTTGTTATCGGGGCAGGAGGAACAAAAAAATTTTGCTTACCCTTTGTCATGTTGAATGGGCTGGGACTGCTTTGGACAGAAATGACTCACCATCAGTTGTTACTGCAAAATATGGACATGGGTTCCAATTCCCATGAATGATGAGAAGCTGGGAGTGATGCATCTAGATGTATGGGCCTATTGAGCCTAACATACCAATCTCCACATCCTTCCTTTCTCTGATGTTTAAAAAGCAGAGCTATTTCAATTCCATTAGGAACTTCATCAGAGACTGCTGAAGCTGATTTCATGTTGGCCCAAGTGCACCAGCACCAAGGCTCCTACGAAGAGTTAAGCTGCCACTGAGTATCATTGACCGTTACTGGGAACTGTTGTTTTGGGGAGCTAAGACCTATGGAGGGTAAGTGACTGGCAAGCAGAGCAGTTTGCGTGTTTGAGCAGCCAGGAAACAGTGAGTGAGTGAAGTGTTTGATGGACACTGGAGGATTGGCACACAGCTAGGTGTGGTTGGAGTGAGGTGCTGAAGCCTGCAGCAGAACTCCACGGAGAGGCGAGCAGTTGCCCTGGCCCACTTAAGGTGCCCCTAACATCCCTGTGTGGACTTCCCCTGCCATGTCCCACCCAGGCGGGGAGGTAAAACGCTGCCAGATAAAACTCTGATTATCTGGAGGCACTACAGAGACTTTGGCGGCTTGACTTTTGGGTGGGGTGAACTGCTGTAAGGACGCCTAGAGCAGAGAGGGACTATGCCAAATGTTACTTGAATTGGGTTGGGTTTGGGATTGTTGGTGGTGGGATAATCCTTTTGTGGTGTTTCTCCATGGGAGGGCCGCATTGTTTCTTCCTTTATTAAAAGATTTTTGCCTACACTCAAACTCCGTGGCGTTGCGAGAGGGAAAGTATGCCTCCTAAGCGCCAGGAGGCGTATTGTGTATGTAATTTACCCACTATTACTTTGGGCTCGAGCGGGTTATGCCTTGTTGTTACCTGAAAATGGAACCCCTGGATACTGAACCACCCTTGTTGCTCCGAACTCAAAGGACAATAAGGTACATTTTTGGTTTCATCCATGGATCCGCTGGGCAGGATCGCCCGCAAGCACCTGTGAGTTGTCCCATGTTATTGAATAAATATATGTGTGTTAATTATTTGAGAAATTACTGTGTTTGTATTAATGGGCTAAGTTATTCGTTGTTGGGCCCAGTCCTGCAGCCTGCTGACTCAGGCGGCAGACGCCGCCTGATGATTGGGTTAGGCAAAAGCTACTGGGCATTATGTGTGTATAAAATTGTTGGCCTATCTACGTTCAAACTCTTGTCGTAACGTTAAGTTATTGCTAGGAAGAGATGAACCCTGTTGGAGACATACCACTGAATTGCGGAGTGGGCGACCTGAGTTAGATGGAGAAAAGGAGACGACACTGTCTATATAGGAAGCCTCTACTGGCCCACATTAGATTGTAATTCGCACCCTGAAGCTCATTGATCCTGGGGTCAGTGGAAGGACTGCCAGAGCCTTATAATACCTTGGGAGCGATATTAGAGGGCCCTGGAGACATTACTGTAAATTCCTTAATTCCCGACAGCAAAGGGCTGAGAAAATTTCAGCCTATATTACAGAGCGAAGACTGCTTCAGAGAGCTTTATAGGGAGCATGTGACTGCTGAGCAGATGGCATCGACCAGACTGCTCATGAGTTGTAAGACTCACGTACTCAAACCCATCCTACTTCATCTTCCGTAACTAAGAGAACGTCAGAGGAACATCCCCCAAGTACTCCCAGCTGATTAAAGGGAGTCAGGGAAGAGAAAGAAAGCAGGCGCCAGAGAGTGTTGGAAGCCCAAACAATATGGAACACAGACAACGCCAGCCAAGCCATCAGTGCTACTGATTGTTGACACCACAGAGGAACCTTGCCCAACAAATGACATGTCCTGACGAACGGATAGTCGCTGCCAAAGCATCCATTGACCTAGTTAAACTTCCAGGAATTAAAGCCTCAGACGTGACAGGGAAAAGTCCCAAAGTTTAATGTGTGATATTTTGACCTTCCCACCTCAGGAAGCGCGAAAGGGACAATTCTTTTGCTTACCGTTTTGCTAGGATGGGTCACAGTGCTGGCTAACTGCCATAAGGAAGAGAACTCCTCCTTAGTGTATTGGAATAGGCTGAGGAGTTCCATGTTGGATGAGATCATGTAGCTTGCCAGGAAGGTTGGGGCGAGAGCCACCTAGCATACAGGATTGAATATTGCGTCCCCAGAATAGCAGTCACAGCTGGATTCCCTGCAGACTGATAGGGCCTCGACAAGGTCACGGTGAGGATTGGGGAGGGCGATGTAATCTGTGCTTGAACTGGATCTTCAATGACTTATATTTCAGTCCTTTCGACCAACAGTGCTTAGCACCTGCCTATTACAGCACTGACTGGCATTGGTCTGTGTGGCCTCAGCATGGATGAATACCCCTATCAAGGGTATGTCATAATGCACCTGGAATTCCCAGAGGAGGTTGCTGGGGTAAAGCAAGAGGTAGACACAGCTGCCTTAATATGCCCTGACCCGAAAGGGACCTCTGATGTGTCTGTGCTGATAGGGACCAACTTCAGTCTCTTCAAGGTGCTCACGGATTACTGCAGATGACGGGCTGGGGACCAGTACCTGAGTACCCTGATTATCCATACGCTTTGTGCTGAAGCCTATAGGAAGATTAAGAGTGCCAAAAAGGAGACATCTGAGCTACCAACTGGGGCACTGAAGTACATGGGTACTACCTCCTTAGTAGTGCCTGCAAGGACGGAGCAAGAGGTACTTGTCATGAGTACCAGGCTGAAAGGCAGTAAAGCGGCATTAGCAATGATAGAGCAGCCGGCTGAAGGAGTGCTGGTCCCCAGTGGAGTCATAACCCTACCTGCTGAAGCCCAGGAAAAGGTGACTATACTGATTGCTAATGAAACAAGTAGAGATGTTGTTGTGAGGCAAGGACAAAAGATAGCAGACCTCTTCGAGCCTGAATCAATGGTAAAACCCCAGTGTGAGATTCAAGTGCCAACAATGGACCCAGCAAAGTTTGACTTTGAATATTCACCATTGTCTGAGGAGTGAAAAGATCGCCTGAGAAGAAAACTTTGTGCAAAATCCAAGGTGTTCTCACTGCATGATTAGGATGTGGAATGTGCAAAAGAAGTAAAGCACAACATCAGACCACATGACTCTCAACCTTTCAAAGAAAGATCTAGAAGGCTTGCTCTCTCCGAGATGGAAGATGTGCGACAACATCTTCAAGAGCTGGTTGCAAATGGCATCATTACAGAGTCCCGCAGCTCATACGCCTCACCCATTGTGGTGGTCCGTAAAAAGAATGGGAGAATCCGGATGTGTATTGACTACCGCACCCTAAACCGCCGTACTGTGGTTGACCAGTACACAATGCCTCGAGTCCAAAATGCCTTAGACTGTTTGCTGGGAAGCCAGTGGTTCTCTGTGTTGGATCTTCGGAGTGGATACTACCAGATCCCTCTGGGTGAAGAAGATAAGAAGAAGACAGCCTTCATCTGCCCGTTAGGGTTTTATCAGTTTGAACGCATGCCCCAAGGAATTTCTGAAGCACCTGCCACATTCAACATCTTATGGAAAAAGTTGTGGAAGACATAAATTTACTGCAAGTGTTAGTTTATTTGGATGACCTGATTGTGTTTGAAAAAACTTTGGAGGAGCATGAAGAAAGACTTCTTAAAGTGCTTGATAGGTTGAAGGATTATGGTTTAAAGCTTTCAATTGACAAATGCCAGTTCTGTAGGACCTCGGTAAAGTATGTGGGCCACATCGTGTCCCAAGAGGGTGTGAGTACTGATCCCAATAAAATAGAAGCACTCACTACATGGCCACGTCCAAGCAACTACAGAGAACTCAAGACCTTCCTTGGGTTTAGTGGCTACTACCGCAGATTTGTAAAAACAATGTTACAATTCCGTAACCCCTCAATAATCTTACCAGGGATATCAGTCCGCAAAAAGAATCTAGACAAGAAAATGCTTCCGTTGCAGAGACACTATGCCCTTCGAACCCTTTGGGCCAAGTGGAATAAGAAAGAAAAGGCTTTTCAATAATCATTTACTTGATAACTTCTGCCCCAGTCATATCTTTGGCTGAACCAAGCAAAGCCATTTATCACTGATACTTGATCCAGTGAGTCTGGGCGCAGACTGTACGGAGTGAGCACGCATAAACCTGAGCCTTGCCAGTCCGAGGACGTTGATAGTGAAACCTGCTAATCCCACCCACAAGCGGTTTTGCCTTGAATATGGCATCACTGAAAAATTTCAAGAAACTTGTATGGCTCATTTCCGAGGTGATAACAACAAACCCACTAACTCCCTATGTTTAACAACTAAACTGAGAACAGCGGCCAAAGATGGTGGCCGCCCTTTGCTAGCTTATGACTTCAGCATCAATACCATCAGGAAAAAACAATGTGATGCAAATGCCAGTTGGCAGCGGTCCACGAGCACCAGAATTCTGTATACCCACTGATGAGTAAAAGCTATTGCAGTGGTTAGTCGCGAGAGCCGGGGCCCATGAAAGCCTTTCATGAGGTGTTCTTAAAACTTTGGCCTACCCTTGAATCGTGCCTCTGTAGGTGAATATACTTTGCAACAAATCTCCTCCCATGCTCCAATGCCGGTCTGGCCTGCAGGAAGCCCAGCTGCAAAATATTAACATTCGTGATACACTACTTGCAAAAGGAAGGGCGAGGCCCCAGTCGGTGCCCAACCTACCAGAAGGCAAAACTATTATTAAAAAATGAACCAAACTAAAAAACAAGTTCCGGATGCTACCACTGCATAACACAGAACCCCTCTACATAGCACAAAAAACCAGTGACTGCGAAAAAGTACAGACGCTGCCATGAGGCCCTGCCATAATAACTTTGGACAGTTTAGGTGGAGAGGACTCTGGAACTTATCCGCAGATTAATTCATTGCCGGATGGCTGAATTTCATAAATGTGGAATTACCTCACGCATTGTTCAAAGAAAAACTCTGCCCACGGAGGGCTGAATTAAAGAACTCATCATAACAAACTCTGAGCTGGTTTTCATGATTTCTTTCTTTAAAGTGACAAGAGAATATTGGGAAATTCTAGTAGTGACTACCATTATACCATTATGCCGGGCTATCCACACATGTGATGCAAAGGCCACCATGGTCCTCAAGTACTGTGGAAAATATTGTTCTCAGTGGTGAATTCCCACCCTGAATACACTCGCAGGACAAGACTTTAATCACCTTCTGAAGAATGCTTGAGGCAATAGCAGAAATTAAAAATCAGACAAACGCCTTATCACCACAAGGAACCCTCAGCCAGAAGAGGTTCAACCAAACACTATTAATAGGAGGACCTTGCCAGAGCAAACAACCTGATGCCAACAATGCATTTCTGGTGATGCCTACATCCACAAAGAACGTTGCTACAAGGGCGTCAACCCCAGATCTCTTGAGTTGGGCTAATAACCAAGATTACCCATAGATCTGTGCTTTGGTTATCAGAGATGGCTGATTAGCTATGAACCCATCACAATATGTATCCCAATCGAGGAACTGCAGAGCTTATCACTAGCTACTCGAGCTCAAAAAACGACCCAACAAACCATCAATATCTGGGTGCGTCTGCAACAGCTCAGCCAGGCACAGAATTCTCTGCATTGGGTATTGCGGCAAACACTCAAGATAATGAAATGAAGCCAATACCTGTACTTGTGATGAAAGCTAGGACCTCGTCTTACAAAATCAAACCAAAAGTCCAGGGCAGACCAAAACCGTTGCTTAGAGAAACAATTTGCTCCCTGGGGACATGTAGGCAGCCCTTATAGATCACAAACCGGGCAACTGGCAGAACAAAGGTGCTGTACTGAAGCCGCCCTCCAACGTGAACAGCCAGCCTCTGCAGTAATTGCCCTACTCAGCACATCTACAGTAAGTTCGAGGAGAAGACGCCAGACATGTGTATCCGAATAAGACAATAATTCGCAGCTCCAATCAGCTAAAGTCAAAGAGAGCACCTCCCTTCTGCCCTAAACCTTATGCAGAAGTATTACCCATCCTGACACTCCGATCCACTGGTGGAACCCCAGCTGTGATGACATACAGTTATTAACATTGGCCGACATACAGATTGAATTCTGAGCACCTTCGACCCTCCACGTATAGAACTAGAAATGACGGGCTATGCCAGTATTTAGAAAAACTCACGAGAAACCTCCCATCCGTCACTCCAAGAGATGTCCCTCTACACCAGCAACAGAGTTCTCAATTAGCAAGACAGAAAGAAGACCAGTGAAACGGGTAACTTTACGATATCACTGGTTAATAAAGAACCAAAATTTAGCCAAAGGTTTGTGATACCTAAAGTGGGCATCTAAGCCCTCAGACCCATAGTTGTATAGTATAATGTGATTTCTGAGATGACAAATTTCGGCTCGGGAAGGATGTAAGCAAGTCAGAAGAGCGCTGTACGCGATCATCTGTTTTAAGGTGGGTAGGGAGTAGTGGGGTCTGTGAAAAAAAATTAAATTTGCATTGCATCACCCACTTAGCAAACCCCACAGAGCTGGGATTGATTTATCGGGATTATTACTGCAATTTACGCGCTTGGGAATAACTCCTGTCATTTCCTTTTCCTATTTAATAAATCTTTAGATAGTTTATTATAGGAGTGGCTACAAGTGTCTTTGATGCAAGACCTGAGCTGCAGTTGACCTGGGGTAAGCAATTGGTCCTTTGGGATTGGGGGTAACCTGAATATTGCTGTGATGTAAGGGACCATCCATCACAAAAGCAAGCTTACATGGCTGGCAAGACAGATCTGAGTACCCAGGGGACGGTCTGTGACTCCACGAGTACACTGTTATAGTGCCTGAGGGGTTCACACTTGATACTCAGTTGGTGAAAGCAAAGTGTAGAACCCACTGCCAATTTGGGGTTTGGGCCCGGCCTTCTAATGTTCTGCCCTGAGGTTGGTTCTCACACTCGGCCACTGTAGACAGTCTGAGACAGCTTTTAGGGCCAGACTTCCCAAGGAGCCGCTTTCCAGCCCCTGTCCCAAAACGAAATTCCAGCGGAGAGTAGAAATTCTCCCCAGCAGCAGATATTCATGGAAATCAGATGGGATTTAACCTCTCTGTCTCTTCAGGGTGCTTGGATTCAAGGACTACTGCCCATTCCCCACAGGCACCAAGTGTCTGTGCTGGAGCTGTCAGCTCCCCAGGCTGGAGGTGTTCCAGCCTCCCGGCACATGTGCAAAGCATTGTCTCTGGAGTGCTTCCCTGATCCGAGCCAGTTTGGAGCACAGCATTTCTGGCTAGGCAAACAGCACAATAAGAGCTCTCCCACGGTTCATTAAGGGGCCAATCCAGGCAGGTGCTGAGGGAAATCAGTGCCTCATGATCAGGCCTTATGATTCTATGGACCAGCCAATTTTCCAAGTCTCCTTAGACACACTTAGTTTGTCTCCTTATATAAACCTCATGCAACCAGTTCAGGGTCTCTGTCTTGGTTCTTCAAAGACATTCATGGAATAGGTCCTAGCTACCCATGAGAGAGTCTCTTTGACCCAGACCCACAAAGAGACTTAGACACCCAGAAAAAAATCACCCGAATCCACAAAGCCTCAGTTAGGCCCCTAGGCTCCCTATGCAATGAATGGGGAGAGAGCTAGGCAGGGAGCTGCCTAAACTAGCCCAGGGGATATGCCACTGGCAGGGGTATGTTCTAAGTCCTGCCATTCTCTGGGATTGAGGCTCCTACCTCTGCTTGGGGCCCCCAGCTGTGAAACCTGGAGTCTGACACCTCAATTGTTTTTTGGCAAGTAACACTGGAAGTGGAACTGGTGGTGCCACCTCCCTTATACCTTTTAGCACTGAGGCTAGAGCACTTACCTGGGCTATGGGAGGCCCAGGTTCAAATCCCCCTTCTGCCTGCTGGAGAGAAAGGATTTGAACAGGGATCTCCTGCTTCTCAGGGGAGTGCGCTAACCACATGGGATAGTGTGATGTGAGTCTCTCTCAATCTCTGCTATTGAAGCTGTTGCACTTTGGATAAATAATGGACTAGTCACTGGAGCAAGGGGACTGGACACAGGGTCTCCTACCTCCCGGATGAGCACCCTGACCATTAGAGTACAAGTTTTAAGGGAGGCCCCACCACCTCTGGGATTTCGTATGGGGCCAGTCCAGTAGGTTGCTCAGAAAATCCCAAAGGGGCTTAGGTATGAGCTAGGCCTTCTGCACATGCCCAGAGGCAGAAACCTAGGGAACTTTTATGGCAAAAATGTAAATGCCGACAGGCTTAGACAGTAGCTGAACTTGGATTTTAAGGATTTCAGCAGTGCCTACAGTTTGGCTTCAGGTACCTAATGTGGGAGTTAGGTGCCTCAGTCCTTTTGTGGCTTGGGGTCCCTCTTTCTCTCTCTCTGTCTGACCACTGCCTCCCCGGATGGCTGCATTAGGCTGGAACAATGAATCTGTTGACCAGTAGGGGAGACTCAGAACTACAGACCTGGGCCGTGGAACTACTCCCAGCTCGGACAAAATAACAATGACTGTGGGACACCATGTGGGGTATAAATGGGAAAACAAAATAATATCAGGAAAGGCAGGTTGAGAAAAGAGGGGAAATGCTGTGTGAAGAGGGTGAGTTGAAACACTGACCCCACACTGAGACATGAAAAGGCTTCTACTAGGTACGGTCAGCTGTTCTGATATCAGAGGGAAAGGGGAACAGGCAAGCAGCGCCAGTGGGGAAGAAGAGTCGTCTGCAGCTACAAACCTGAGCAGGGCTGCAGCTGCTGCCTGGTGGTGCTGAGGGTCTGGCTGATGTTTGTGCATTGAATTAATTAACGGCACAAGGTAGAGATGCTGCTTACCGTGGGCAAGCATAACCCATGTGCTTTACACTGCGGCATCTTATTTATTTTTCTC
>NW_027427373.1:0-1325 GCF_003597395.2 Chelonoidis abingdonii | reverse complement strand
GGGAGGTTTAGGTTGGATCTTAGGAAAAACTATTTCTCTAGGAGGGTGGTGGAGCTCTGGAATGTGTTAATTTGGAAGTTGGTGGAATCTCCATCCTTAGAGGTTTTTAAGGCCCAGCTTGACAAAGCCCTGACTGGGATGATTTAGCCGGGATTGGTCCTACTTTGAGCAGGGGGTTGGACTAGATGACCTCCTGAGGTCTCTTCCAACCCTAATCTTCTATGATTCCATGATTCTATGATGATCTTGATTCCCCTGGGCCAACATTACCCATTTTAGATGGATTCCACTCTCTACCAATGTTAGCATAGCCAACCAGCTTCTTCCTTAAATGGGACTTCAGAGTGTTTTCTACATCACTTTCCTATTGAGCTTGTAAAATCATTACGGTACTGGATAAGTTCTTTAAAGAAGGAGATGTTGCAGGGTAAAAGAAAAAGTCATCCTGGAACTGAAGGAAAAAGATGGCAGATCGGTTCCGTGAGCTCTGTGACCAACCTGCTTTCCTATAGTCTGCATACGAGGAAGGTGCTTAGTAACTGGAAAAATGATCTGGAAAAAGATGTAAACAGTGAAGTGGCAAAATTTGCAGAGGATACAAAACTATTCAAGATAGTTAAGTCCAAAACAGACTGCAAAGTGCTACAAAGGAATCCAGTCCTCAGCTTAAACCGCTTCAATGAATGAGCTACAACCCATCCTGGACAACGATCCCTCGCTTTCACAGACCTTGGGAGGCAGGCCAGTTCTTGCCCACAGAAAACCCGCCAATTTTAAACATATTGTCACCAGCAACCACACACCGCACCATAACAATTCTTACTCAGGAACCAATCTCGGCAACAAATCTTCATGCCAACTCTGCCCACATATCTACACCAGTGACACCATCACAGGATCTAACCAGATCAGCTACAACATCACTGATTCATTCACCTGCATGTCCACCAATGTTATATATGCCATCATGTGCCAGCAATGCCCCTCTGCTATGTACAATGGCCAAACTGGACAGTCCATACGTAAAAGGATAAATGGACACACGTTAGATATTAAGAATGGCAATATACAAAAATCTGTAGAACACTTCAACCTCCCTGGTCACACAATAGCAAGTGTAAAGGTAGCAATCTTACAGCAAAAAAAAACTTCAGGACCAAACTTCAAAGGGAAACTGCTGAGCTTCAGTTCAGGATTAAACAAAGACTGGATGATTAGCCAACTACAAAAAGGCATTTCTCCTCCCTTGGTGTTCACACCGCAGCTGCTAAAAGAGGGCCTCACCCTCCCTGATTGAACTAACTTCATTCTTGCTTGCATATTTA
>NW_027427372.1:0-1127 GCF_003597395.2 Chelonoidis abingdonii | reverse complement strand
CCTGGCTCCCAGCCCCCCTGCTCTAACCCACCAGCCCCCACTCCCGCCCCAGAGCCGGGGAGAGAACCCAGGAGTCCTGGCTCCCAGCCCCCCTGCTCTAACCCACCAGCCCCCACTCCCCTCCCAGAGCCGGGGAGAGAACCCAGGAGTCCTGGCTCCCAGCACCCCTGCTCTAACCCACCAGCCCCCACTCCCCTCCCAGAGCCGGGGAGAGAACCCAGGAGTCCTGACTTCTAGGCCCTCTAGCGGAGCTGAAATTGGGGGGGCCGTGTGGTGACCTTGTGCCTCCCTTCATGTCCTCCCAGACTCCTGGGTTCTGCCCCCTTCGTTCTCAGGCTTCTGCTCCCGGCTTGTTCGTTCTGTTCTCGCTGGTTCTTTCCCTCCCACCCGCTGTCGGGTCCCTTCTCCGGCCTGTGGCTTCACCCGTGCTCGGGCGTCTGCCCAGTCGTGTCTCTGGGCCTCGTTCCTTCTTCCCACGGTTGTTCCTCGGCCGTCTCTTCCCCGGGGGGCTCTGGTGGGCCCGGCGTTTGTTTCTTCGTTCTCTCCCTCCTTTTCTGCAGCTGGTCTCGGGGCTCTCGTTCCTTTACCTCCTTCTCTCCATCCCACATTTGTTTGTTCCGCCGGGTTCCTGTTCCCTCGTCCCTGCTTCATTCCTGGAGCTGCTGCTTTTCTCCGTCCTTCGTTTGTCTGGCCAGTCCCGGCGTCATTCCTCTGACTGTTCTCCCGTTTCCCCTTTGCCTCCGCTGGCCGGTCTCACCTTCCTTCCTTCGTTTATCAGCCGGGGCTCTCGGCTTCTCATTCCTCTATGGGCCTTTCACCTTCCCTCGCCGGGCAGGTCTCCGGGTCCTTTGTTCCGTCTCCTGTTCCCGTCTCGGGTCGGCCCCGGCTCACGCTCTCCCTCGGCCCCGCAGACGTTCAACGCCTCCCGCTACCAGCCCTGCCCGGCCGCCGGCTGCACCTTCTACAAGTACAACGACGAGGGGCTCTACCAGCGCAACCTCTTCAACCTGCAGCTCTACAACGTGCTGGGGCTGCTGTGGGCGGCCAACTTCGCGCTGGCGCTGGGGCAGTGCGTGCTGGCCGGCGCCTTCGCCTCCTACTACTGGGCGCGGGACAAGCCCCGCGAC
>NW_027427371.1:0-1441 GCF_003597395.2 Chelonoidis abingdonii | reverse complement strand
TACCCAGGAATACCTGTTCCACATCCCCTGGAGTAAACACACACACACCAGAATAGTACAAGGAATATAGGAAAGGGAAATACTTCACCACAGAGGGATGATGGAGAAAACCAACAGGTGGGAAGATAGGAGGAGCAGTAAATCAGGGTTACATCCAACACAAGGCCCCAGTGGTATCACAGTCTGAAAGGGGCAGACACTGAGCATGGAGTCCTGGGCAAAGTTCCAGTCTGGCAGTGAGTCTTCGGTGCCAGGAAACTTTTCCCAGCAATCCCCCGCGATGCCCTCTTCTGCTGCTCTCTAGAAAGCCACACAGAGCAACAACCTCCCCACTTAACAAGCTACAGCCTCCATCTTTATTCCAAATGTAAAGTCACAAGCCCCAGTACTCACAACCCCATAGAGCTCCGGGTCATGCTCTGGTTTGTCCTTCTCAGATGATTCCTGACCGACACAGTGCTCCTCCTGGTTCCAGTCCTGGGGTGGCCCCCGTCAGCTGCTTTGTCCCTCCCAGGCTCCAGGCTAGTTGTCTGCTGTTGCTTTACACAAGGGCCTGCTCAGCGTAGCCCCCTTGTCTGGAGCTACAGACATACCCGCCTTGTTGCTCTTCCACTCCCCAAACCCCTGAAACAACATGCACTTCTTCTGCCTCAGAACAAGGTTATTAAGGGACTATCAGGGTTCCCTCACCACTCTGAACTCTAGGGTACATATGTGGGGACTGGCATGAAGGACCCCCCTAAGCTTATCTCTACCAGCTTAGGTTAAAAACTCCCCCAAGGCACAAATTCTTCCTTGTCCTTGGAACGTGGTGCTGCCAACACCAAGGAGTTAGACAAAGATTCAAGGAAAAGAAGCACTTGGAGTTCCTGTTCCTCCCAAGGCCCCCAAAGCCCCTTCACCCCTTTCCTGTGGAGGCTTGAGAATAATATACCAACCAAATAGGTTAACAAAGTGGCCACAGACCAGTCCTTGTGCTTTTAGGAACTAAAAACCAATCAGGTTCTTAAAAGCAGAACTTTATTATAAAGAAGAAGTAAAAGAAGCACCTCTGTAAAATCAGGATGGAAGGTAATTTTACAGGGTAGCCAGATTCAAAACACAGAGGATTCCCACAGATTTGAAAGTATCTTCTCCCCTCATTGGTCTAGGCAAAACTTTAAAGTTACAAAATAAATAAACAAACAAACAAACAAACAAATAAATAAATAAAAATCAGGAGTAAACCTCCCTCTTAACCTAGGGAAAATTCACAAGCTAAAACAGAAGATAATCCAATGCATTCCCTTCCAATTACTTATAATTTGTAATCTTAGATGCTTAATTCAGATATGGCTTTAGGAGATGTATTTTCCCTGCCCTGGTTCCTCCCCAGAGAGAACACACAAAAAGAACAAAAACAAAAACCTTCCCCCACAGATTTGAAAGTATCTTCTCCCCT
>NW_027427370.1:0-2275 GCF_003597395.2 Chelonoidis abingdonii | reverse complement strand
TCCTGTGGGTCTTGGCTGCGTCTAGTGTGAGTCAGTTGTTCCTCCAGCTCCTGATCTTTGCTACTGCAAAACAAGGCCAGGCCTAAAACTGCCTCCCTAGCAATTACAGAGGGATTAAGCATCTTGAATAGCAAGAGAAAAGTCTTTTGGTATCCTTCTCCTCACAGCTATCACGCCTCCTGCTCATCATTGTGCAATATATACAACAAAGAAGCACAAAGTTCTCCTATTTAGCCCAGACTGGATGCCCTTTTCTTGTTTTCTGACTGTTGCCTCAGCTGTGTAGAGATTGGCTGTGGAGTCTTCGTAATTCCAAAGCAGCCATTCTGCTAGGAAAGCTGGTTGACTTATATTCTCAAGTCCTGCCTCTTTACCTACTACTGGGCACAAGTACAGGGGGAGCTGGTGAGGGGAACAAGGAAGCATGATTGGAATTAATCTCCCGCATGCCAGTGACTAGACTGGGCCTGTCACACATCTTACAAGTTTGACTAAATATCACTGTATTTAGCTCTCTCCATGGTTCACAGTTAAAACTGCCCCCAAATCCACCCAACTCAACTCATTGATTTAACTTGTTAATGTGCTACAGGGATTGTTATGAATTATAAATAAATATAACAGAGAGCCTTTCCCAAACAATCCCATTCCAACATATTCAGAAGGACTTCATCAAATTCAAAGTGAAAATGTCTCTGATCACTAAGAACTAACATGAGGTAAAGATTAGAATTACAATGACTGAAACCATTGACAGTGACCATTACACAGAAAGGGATCGTTTACCTCTCTGGTTTACATTACAGTAGAACCTCAGAGTTACAAACTGACTGGTCAACCGCACACCTCATCTGGAACCAGAAGTACGCTATCAGGCAGCAGGAGAGAGGAAAGAAAAAACCACCTAAATACAGTATTTATTGTGCTAAACGTAAGCTACTAAAAACAAAAAAAGCGAAAATTTTTTTTTTAAAAAATTGACAAGGTAAAGAAACTTTTTTTGTTTCATTTAAATTAAGATGGTTAAAAGCACCATTTTAATTCTGCGTAGTAAAGTTTCAAATCTGTATTAAATCGGTGTTCAACTGTAAACTTTTGAAAGAAAAACCATAATATTTGTTCAGAGTTACAAACATTTCAAAGCTACAAACAACCTCCATTCCTGAGGTGTAAATCTGAGGTTCGAATGTACTATTTAGAATGCCTTAAATAAACACAACAGCCTTGCCATTTTTTGGCCCACAGGAGGGCAACATTGAGCTACAGTTAAAAGATAACAGGCTAACAGGCTTTGCTAAAGTAAGTGTACAATTTATTAATTGAAAACTTAATGAACTGAAACAAGTTATCTAATTTAAACATATTATAGACTACAGATATTTAATAATGTGTCAGTCTGCAATCCAGACTAACTTCATGTTTGGTTGTGTTTGTGGTTAATCTGTAAATTGTTCTAAATTGCCTTTGTCATCTGTAGCCAATGAGAAATGTGTGTTGTGAAGAATGAGTCAAAGTTAAATGTCAGAAAGTAATTCTGTTTTTCTCTTTGGAAAGAGAAATACAAACTATTCTACGCAGATTCATATACACAAATAACCTAAATGTTAGGAGGCATCAAAGCTCTATAGTGGTTAATTAAAGACACAGATTATGTGTGTGAGTAAGGGAATGAATAAATAAGCTGATTTCAGACTTGAATGACACTTGTACTTGGAGATTCTGTTAGGATATATTCAAGACTATGAAAAGTTTAAATAAAACTTATAACCAAGTCTCATCACACACTGAGAGAAAGAATCCATGCATGCACCCAAGGACTGCAAGAGTACAGCAGCATTCCAGCATGCCCTCTTTCTTTAAGCTTCATCTTTGACATGTCCCCTAAGCCAGGGAATCTATGCCAGAGGAATTCCCAGGTAGCCAGTTACATAGGCCTCAAAGTCCCTACATTGTTAACATTATGTTTAAGTATTTGTACCCAATGGAGATTAACAGGACACTTTATGCCCACTCAAAGCTATTTTCTCTGAGTTCTCCGCAGACTCACGTAGTTAACACTTTCTTAGCTTACACTTGATTCATGTTAGCTTTTCTCCACAACCATAAAAGCTAGAACAGCTTTTTAAAATTATTTTTACTTATGTATGTGTGTATTTATGGAAGCTTAGATTTTGCATTGCATTTCTGGGGCAAGGAGTGGATTCTATGCCAAGTTCCATGGTTCCAGAATTGGAGAATTACAAGGGGGCTATGTCTAATGTTCAAAGCAGAAAGG
>NW_027427369.1:0-971 GCF_003597395.2 Chelonoidis abingdonii | reverse complement strand
GGTCCCCAAACATTTCACATTGTGCCCTCTTAGCCATGGCTGTGGCCCCTCGGAAGCCACGGTCAAGAACTGGGGCTGGGAGGAGTGGGGCTGTTGCTTGCTGGGGAGAGGGGTGTGCACAGAGTAAAGGGGTCGATGCCTGGCTGGGAGCCAGAGTTTCAGGCTGAGGGTGGGGTTGGGAAAGAGCTGGGACAGAGTGGGGCTGAGTGTTGCTCCCTCCCTGCCCTCCATGGGGGCTGGCTCAGGCCCTGAGGTGCCCCAATGAATGTTCCTCTGTGCCCCCCTAGGAGTCACACCCCACATTATGGGGACCACTGAACCCTACTCTCTAGGCAGGGGCTAGTGATGCCAAAGCCCAGGGAAAGGAAGAACAAGTGCGGGGGCCCGAGCACCAGACCCATGCCCCTCCCTTCTGTCTGTGGCTCCTTCCCCTTCCACACCTTCCACCCATGGCCCCATCCACTGTCACCTCTATTTCACCCTTTCCCGCACTGGCCCCACCCTATCACTTCTTTACCCCTGCCCCGCTGCGGCCCTGAGACCAGAGAAGTTCTGTGCCCCTGCTGCAGCCCCTGGGCCGTAGCAAGGAGTGGCAGCTCCTCCAGCCCTGGGGCTGATATAGGGGAGACTTTTTGAGGGGGACCCAATTTGGCCACGGCCCCTAGTCATGGGCTCCACTGTCCCCTTGACAACGCAAGGTTTGGGGAGGCGAGCCCCCCGAGCCTCCATTACGAGCCGCCCAGGCTATCACTGCCCAGTGGGTGGCCCGTCTCTCTTGTGTTTTCTGTTGCTTCTGCTGGGGAGTCTGGCTGGCACTAGGGGTGGGGGCCCCACGGTAGTCACCCAGGGCTCCAGGGCGTCAAAGGCCACCGTGTGGCAGTGCAAAGGTGCTCACTGCTCTCCCCTGCCCCAATGCTCCTCCATGGCCCCATAGAGGGTTGAGGGGAGCGAGGAGCAACACTATGTGCTCC
>NW_027427368.1:0-1843 GCF_003597395.2 Chelonoidis abingdonii | reverse complement strand
GGCAGAATTTGGTGTGTGGGTAGGTGTGTGTGTGTCCAGATGCTAGGGGAGTGGGGCTCAGTGGGGTCGGGATCCAAGTGCAGCTGGTTGGGGCTCGGTGGGGTGGGGATCTGGGTGCGAATGGCTCATCAGCTTGGTCCAGGTGCAGGGGGAGTGAGACTCTGCGGGGGGTTCTGAGTGTGGAGAGTGAGGCGGAGCGGAAGGGTCTGGATATGAGGGGGTCTGGATGCTTGGGGGTTGGGCAGATGGGGGAAGCAGCTCCCTGTACAAGGATCCTTCCCCCTGCAGCTGAGGAATGATGGGCACAGGAAGTGGGATGGGAGTGGGAAGATGGATTTTGCAGAGCTTTCCACAACCAGACGAGAAATCTAGGGGTGTGTCTGACCCGCCCCTGCATGCCGTGCAGGGAAAGAGGAAGTCCCGTCGTCACAGCCCAGCTGGGATGAGCAACTGAGCCCGGTGTAGGGTAGGAGCCACCAGCTGGGTCTTCCCCATCCAGCTTCCTGCACCACAATGATTTAGCTCTCTGCTGGCTGCCCTGGGCCCGCAAAACATACTGCTGGGAAGGGCATGCTGAATTTTAAGTGCAGGGAAGTTGATTTTCAGCAGTGCCGATCTCCTACAGCTCTTATTACATTGGCTTCTGTTGGAATTGTAGGAAGTTCAGGACTTCTGAAAGTGGGACCTTAGGTTTCTAGAGTTGAGCCTTAAAGTTAGTCACTTGTGAAAACTTGGACTGCAGTTTCTTTATCTCAGTTTCCCTAAATCTATTGAGTCACTGAGACATAAACATGGAACCCTCAGAATATCATCTCTGTACTCAATTTTCAAAGACTGCTATATGAAGAGTAAATTGTAGATGCGTTCTTCTTACTCTCATAAGTAAAACAGTTGGTTTTAAAAAGACTTTTCCTCTTGGTATCTGCCATCTAAATAAAATTATATAAATACAGAAAAATCTTCTGTATTTGAAAACACTAATACAAATTAATTCCAAGATTTTTCTGTCCTTCCTAATTTAGTTTTGGTTCTCTAGCTGTATATCATTCTTTAGTTTGAACCATGGCTGAAACTTTTTAAAACAGTGTAACATTCCTACTGAAACTGAAAAATAAATAGCTGAAGATTTTGGCTCCTTGCCTTTTTGTTAGATTTTTTTTCTTTTCCACCTTAGTCTAGATCTTGTAAATTCTAACTTTATTATTTATTTTTTGCATTCATTAACTAGTTATTACCTTTCTGTGGTTCTGTGTAAAAGTTCCAGTACCTACCGCTGGAATAAATGTTTTTTATTGTAGGTTTAATGGCTGCACGAGAGAGGCTTACTTCAGTGTAGGCCTACAAGGAATTGCTGAGAAAGACATTGAAACTGTCGAACAAATTATTGCTAGAACAATAGATGAAGTTATTGAGTGAGTAATGTTAAAATTCTTGAAGTATTCTTTTAGCAAAATCTATTTCTAGAAGTATATTTTTAAAATATCTATTTTAAAATTTATGAAAAGTACACTAAAGTAGCAGTTTTCAATGGTTCAGTACTTTTAAGAACTAATCTTATTTCTTGCCTCTCTCCCCCCTGCTTCCTTAAATACTTGTCATATAGTGTGCCCCTCACCATAATATTTAGGAGTTAATAGTGCTGTTTCATTAAATGACACACTGTGATCTTATTTCATATCAGTTTTATTCTATATGGTACATATTAAGCACCAATGCATCAATACTGTGTTTCATTTTCATGTCTTTATTTATGATTAGTAGCATATTAATGGGTGCATGTGTGCTTCTCTTGGGGATGTGTGTGCACACACACACAAAGCATCTATATTAAAAAAAAAAAAAA
>NW_027427367.1:0-1135 GCF_003597395.2 Chelonoidis abingdonii | reverse complement strand
ATGGTTAGGTTTATTTCTTATGACTAGTGGACGACTCTGTGCTAACCCCAGATGCTTGTGTTTGCTTATAACCTTTAAGCTGAACCTCCAAGAAAGCTATTTTCGGTGCTTAATTTTTGGAATTGCTCTTTTAAAATCTAGCAAAAGCCTAAATTCCAGATGTATTTTCTTTCTGTTTTTAATAAAATTTCCCTCTTTTAAGAACAGAATTGGATTTTTGGTGTCCTAAGAAGTTTGTGCATGTTGTTTGATTAGCTGGTGGCAACAGCTGATTTCCTTTCTTTTCTTTCTCAGCTCTTCCCTGGAGGGGGAGTGTGTGTGTGTGTGAAGGGCTTGAGGGTACCCCACAGGAAGGAATTCCCAAGTGCACCTTCCTGGTTCCAAAAAAAGGGGGGGTTGCATTTGAGTGGTGGCAGCATTTACCAACCCAAGGTCAGAAAAAAAGCTGTAACCTTGGGAGTTTAATACAAGCCTGGAGTGGCCAGTATTAATTTTTAAAAGTCCTTGTGGGCCCCACTTCTGCACTCAAAGTGCTGGAGTGGGAAATCAGCCTTGATACACAGTGAGAAGAGTTCTTATACATTTGCAGTATTCTGGAAACAGTGCTTCCAGAGTACTGCAAATGACTCCAAGACCTCTTTCTTGATGATTAACAGCTAATTTAGGTACCTTCATTTTGTATGTATAGTTGGGATTATCTTTTGCCATGTGTATTACTTTGCATTTAACATTGAATTTCATCTGCCATTTTGTTGCCCAGTCACCCAGTTTTGTGAGATCCCTTTGTAACTCTTTGAAGTCTGTTGTGGACTTAACTATCTTGAGTAATTTTGTATCATCTGCAAACTTCGCCACCTCACTGGTTTACCCCTTTTTGCAGATCGTTTATGAATATGTTGAACAGCACTGGTCCCAATACAGACCCCTGGGAACATCACTATTTACTTCTCTCCATTCCAAAAATAGACCATTTATTCTTACTCTTTGACCAGGTCTACACGACGCGCAAAAATCGATTTTAGATACGCAATTTCAGCTACGAGAATAGCATAGCTGAAATCGATTATCTAAAATCGATCTACTCACCCGTCTTCACCGCGCGGGATCGATGTGCGCGGCTCGCCATGTCGATTCC
>NW_027427366.1:0-7493 GCF_003597395.2 Chelonoidis abingdonii | reverse complement strand
ACCCCTAGGATTGGGTGGGGAATCTTCTATTCTTAGAGGTTTTAAGCCCGGCGTGACAAAGCCTAAGCTGTATGATTTAGTGGGGATTGGTCCTGCTCTTGAGCAGGGGATTGGACTAGATGACCTCCTGGGTCTCTTCCAAACCTATTCTTGATACTATGATCTACCCAGTTTTCACAAACAAAGTAGTGACAAGCTTAGCTGGGTCACTGTGGTGGCACCGCCAGTGGTGCTGATTATTGAAGAAGCTGCAGGGCAGCTCATCTGCTGATTTTCTACGTTGGATACTTGAACTGTGATGGCACAGAGATGCTGCAATGGTGGATCTCACTAGGTGGTGTTTGATGTAAACCCATCTCTCAGAGAGCTTTTCTTAGCAGAGTGATCTATATTTACATTAATTTCACAAACTGTAATTCTTCCAGACTCCAACTGAAATTTCCTCTTAGGAATCTTCTCATTAGGTGCTATCTCTTCAATATTCCTTTCTCCTTCATTCTAACATTCTTTTAGTACAATTATGTTTAGAAAAGAACAGTTGCTGGTTTTATCAAATACCTTTCTTTCAAGTTTTCAGGACTATAAGTAGAACATAAGCATGACATGCAGGAACAGCAATATTTTTTTATTTGTTTAACAAAGAAGGATGGACGTATCTGATTCTTACGGTACATAATGTTGAGCTTCTATTCAGGTGTGACATATTGAAGCGAACCAAAACAGAGTCGATCTATGTATCGCTTTGATTTATATGGAGGAACATGTGCAGCTTTAGTTTGGTGATGCTGGAAAGTGTGAATGGACTTTTGAGTATCAAGAGATTCTGCCATCTACATTCTTCTGTTTCTGGGTTCAAGCAGGTTATTTGTTAGTTGATTCAGTCCAATAGATTCTTGCACCATTGTTGATTCTTCATTTCGAACTCGCAGTCTATAGAGACACAAGACCACTTTCCATTATGGGAAAGCAGGGTGTTACTCTTTTTAGCTAGGCTGGGAGCGGGAGAGAAGTTTTATCCATATGTAAATCATGCAAGATTCTTACCTCGGTGCTTGTAGCAAGTAGCTGGCCCTCACATGGAATAGGGCCGAGTTCTCCTGTTCCAATCCAGATGTGCCCTAGTTTGGTGTAATGAGGAGGGCATGACTGACCCTGGACATTATCAATGAGTTCAGAATGCTGAGAGGGAGGAGTCCAGAACCCAGAGAGGGAGCCCAGAAGCAGAATTGGGCTAACAGCTTCAGGGATGGGGTGCTCTGGATGGGGGGGAATGGGGAGCATTTCCTGGTTGAGCAGTGGAGCCGGACCAGGCTGGTGAAAGCTGAAGGCAGGAAGGCAGTTTGAGGTTTCATCTGTAAACTTCCCTAGGCCAGAGAGCTGTGGCTGGCGAGGGCTGAAGGTGGACAGCAGCGGAGGGAGAGGTCTGCTGGCTCTCAGCTGGAGAGCTGCAACCAGAGGGGCCTGAAGGCTGGGGAATGATGATGGGGAGCATAACATAGTGGCAATGAAATTTTTCTAGCTATTGGCAGGAGTAGCACTAGGGGTTTTAGCGCCCTAGGTGCACGGCAATTTCGCCACCCCACGCCCTGGTCCCACGGCTCCGGTGGAGCTGCCGCAGTGGTACCTGTGGGAGGTCCACCGGAGCTGCGGGAGCAGCCGACCGTCCACAGGCATGACTGTGGCAGCTCTGCCGGTGCCGCGGACCAGCGGACCCTCCACAGGTATGACTGCGGCAGCTCCACCGGAGCCGCAGACCAGCGGACCCTCCACAGGCATGACTGCTGCAGCTCCACCGGAGCCGCCTGCCGCCCCCTCCGGCAAAATGCCACCCACCAATAATCCTGGCGCCCTAGGCGATTGCCTAGGCCACCTAAATGGAAGCGCCAGCCCTGACTATTGGCATAGATGACTTACATGGAGGATGCCTTGCAGGGTTGAATGTTCCCCCAACAACCACCTTCTGGGTGGGGAGCTGTGACAGATGGTTAGAAAGGGTTAAACATCCTGCAAAATAAATAACCTTCATAAGACATGTGGGGAGGTAATGTTTATGTTTTTGTGTATTTACATATGTATGAGTAGGGTGGACAATGTAGTCAACAGTCTCTGTCTATGCTGTATTCTGATAATTCAGAAGTCAAAAGAACAGCCTATCATGTAAATGAATTGTAAACGTGAGATATCTCAGTATTCATCTCTTTGAAATGTACCTTGAATGGTGGAGGAACAAGCAAATGGCCTTTTGTTAGTTCACATAGCTAAGTTCCAGTGATGGGCCTCCTTCAAAGTCATCCTATCGACCTTTTGTTCCCTGAGAAATTCCAACTTGTCAAGAGACATGAAATTGTATAAAAAATCCTTGGGTCCTGATTCTGTGATCTCAGATTTGCTTAAGCTTCTTCAGGGGAAGTTTGAGTTGCAAGATTGAGGTCCCAGTTATGCTGGCATGCCCTGAATATGATATTTGGACATTGGACTATAAACGATGAACTATTTCTGAAAGAACTCTCTGCAACTACAAAGCGCACAGTCTCTGATATGAATCTGCACCTCGGTGAACTGAACTCATGTCTGTATGTATATTAATATTTTAACCGGACCCTGTCTTTTGTTTTTTAATAAATTTTAGTTTAGTTAATAAGAATTGGCTGTAGCGTGTATTTGGGTAAGTTCTGGAATATTCAATAACCTGGGAGGTAACATGTCCGATTCTTTGGGATTGGTAGAACCTGTTCTTTTATGTGATGAAAGAAGATTTACAGAAATTTTCATCATATTTGACGTGAGTATCTGAATGGAAGCCTGTGTTGTTTGGTCTTCTGAGTAACCAGTAAGGTAATAAAGAAGCTGTTTTATGCTGGCCTGGTGGATCTGAGTATTGGAATATCCAGCAGCTTTATGGGAATTATCTGCCCCATTCTTTGCTGTTCACCCTAGTTGAGTGACCGCAGCTGGCTCCCCACTAAGACGCCGGTCACAGGAGTGGAAGGGCCAAGGCCAGAGTCAGAAGAGAAGAGGTGGGGCTAGAGCCTATTCCAGCGGTACACTGCCTGGTGCAGCACAGCAGCTGATGGGGAGAGCCCTTGACTGTGGTAGCACTGGGCTGTTCCCCGGCTCTGGCTCAGCTTTTGTGGACAGCAGCCAAGCAAGCTGTGCCCCCCCACACACACACACCCACAATCCACCCAGCATGCTCGGAGTCGGCTCCCATCCCCAGAAGCTGAGGCTGGGGAGGCAGCAGGCTGCCACTCCTCCCCACCGTCTTTCTCCCAGGCAGCTGCTGCAGTGCACAGAGCATGCTGGTGTCACAGGTTGGCTCTGAATCACTCAGCTACTGTCCTGGAAGCCAGGTCTGGATGGAAGGCCGCCTGCTACTGCCCCAGCCAGGCACGCTCCCAGGCAGCCGTTGTGCTGCATCACGCAACGTCCAGGAGTGGCTCCATCCTGCTCCCTGCCTGGGTCTGCTGGGAGGTGAGCCAACACAGTAGGAGGATAGAACCTCCCCCTCCACAGGTAACATGGAGTGAGGAGGGGGCAGAGTGAGCACGGGGGTGGGGCGGGGCGGGGAGGAGATTCGTGGGGAGGTCACATGTCCTCCTTTTTTAGCTAGTACCCCCCACATACTGGCTGATAGTTTCCCCTTAGTGCCCAAAATGAGGCTGGCTGGTAGGCTAGTGAAAATACAGGGTTTTCAGTCCTGTTTCAAGTGTAAATCTGCATGTGAACTTAATCATGGAGCTGCTACTCCCCTGCATACGCTCCGATCTCCCACTGAATTGATGTTTACTTTTAGACTGTTTGTTTATGCATCTGCTAGGAAAAAATCAAATTTATTTGGGGTCATGTGGTTCTGATGTATGCACATTTCTTTACAGTACATCATAATAAGACATACTAGCCAGCCATCTGAGTACAGATGAAAACCATGAATGCTCTTGTGATGCATGGCAAATTTCTAAAATACTGGAAAGGGCACCGGATATTTTAAAAACATCTAGATTAGTCCAAAATTCCATGCCCCCTCCCACTCTATACCCCCCCTCCCATCTAAGGAACCCTTTTTGATTTTTGTTTTCCCTTCCAACAGCTCTTAAAAGGTTTGCCTGGGTTTGGTCTGGTCAGTAGTTGTGCAGCAGAGCTAGAGTCTGGGGGGCAGAGAAGCAGGATCTCCCAGCTTTTGCTCTGAGCTTGATGCAGCTACCTGGGGAGGTGGTGCCCCCTACAGCCTCCCTGTAGAGATGAGACTTCTCTGATTCAGTCACACCATCCCAGGGCACATCAGTGCCAAATGCAGTATGAATGGTAAGCAGGCTGGGAAGGTAGGTGGGATTTAGGGTGGCAGATGCGCCCTTTATTGGTTAGCCATGAAAGGTGCTAGGGGCGAATGCTTAGTTTGTAGTCTTACTAAACCTTAAACTTATTGGTCAATGGCAGAGGTTTAAGATTTTGGGGTGTTTTTTGGATGGGCCATCTCACAGTGGTCAAGAGTGAAGTGTAAGGGTGGGGCTTAGGTAAGAAATCCCACACACCAGTTTCTCATTGGACAAAGGGTGGGGCTTGGGAAAGCGAATGCAGAATGCAGCGGGGGTTCTGGGTCATTCTGGGTGTTGACTGGTCAGGGAGAGGGGCTGGTGAGTGAGGCCACCTGTCAGAACAGCTGTGACAAGCCCTATTCACAATGTGATCACTCTTGTCTGTGTGTCTTTCTCCTGTAGGTTGCATGGGTTTCTCACAGGCACTTGCTGCAGGGATCTTGCTGATGTTCTCAAAGCCAGAGAGAGCCTGACAGAGCTGGACCTGGGTTATAATGATCTGGGCAATGCAGGAGTACGGCTGCTGTGTGAGGGACTAAAACACCCGACCTGCAAACTGCAGAAACTGGAGTAAGTAACATTTGGCCTCCTCTGTGTATTCACATGTGTCCTCTGTGTAAAGCACTTGGCAGGATGAGAGATGGTGAAGGGGAGAAAAGAATTTTTGTCTCTCTCTGCCGCACTCTGATGTTTCTCGGGGACTGAGTGTCACCTCGTTACCCCCTGCCTACAGCTAGACGGTGTGTTACTTGGCGTAGCTGGGCATCAGCTCCCTGAAACCACCACCCCTTCACTCACTCAAGCAATCTCCTCTGGGCTTATGCGAGCCCCAGCTTTGTCTTGCAGGCTGACTAGAGGGACACCCTAATCACTGACTCCCTTTGAATCGTTCTCCTGTGATACCCAGCCTCTGACTCTGGATACTCCATAAATACCAGATCCCCTGAACCCAAGGTGCCATGCACCCCAGTTTACCAGATTTACGTTAAATCACAGCTCCGTAGGCCACACAGCACTTATGAACTCTTGTAATAAAACAAAAGTAGCTTTATTTAAGAAAGAATAAAGATTAATCTAGAAATTAGAGAAAGTGATGGAGACAACTGATTACAACAGAAAACAAAATCATAAAACCATGAGCATGGTTCTGTAAGTAGTTACCTTTCCTAGCTAATGAAGTAGGTTTTCCCCACAAAGTTCAGTGAGTTGCAGAAATAGCTGGTTTCATAAGAACCAGGATTCAAACATTCAGTACACCCTCCACAACTCCTCAAAGGGTTTTCTCAGTGAATGAATACAGAGTGCCTCTCCCTACACTCTGTTATACTGAGAACTGTCGCCTGCTGTATGCATAGCCAGGGCAATCTACTGCTTGCTGTAAGGTTAGTTTTCACCTCCAAGTGGTTTTGATATTTGCCATTGTCTTTGATGGCTTTCCATTGACAGTTCTGGGATGTAGCAAGGGTAGACAACGCAGCTTTCTGTAGATATGTTACTTGTTATACTTGATGGATAAATATCCTGTAAGATGTATTTGGTGTACTGAGTTTGTCATGTCTGAGGTTTGAGCTTTTTGTAAAGAACAGAGGACCCTTTGCCAAGTGCTTTCTGTATGAGGGTGTCACTGCTCACAACGCATGTGCAGATCCTTGTATAGGACATAACCATTTAAAGTGGAGAGGCCAAAAACAGTGATTAAGAGCACTAAGGGCACTGACTGAGCCAGTCATAACAGGCCCCTCCGGTGCCTCTGTGGGATTAATAACTGCCATAATTCTTCCTGGGTCTGGGATTTCTGAACCATATGGTATAGGAGGTCTTCACGGACCTCAAATTGGGGTCCCTGCAGAGTCTGTTGCTCAGTGCCCCCATCTGGTCAGGGTTTGTCACCTACTCGCAAGCCCTACTCATGAAGTCCCCTCCAAGCTCCAGCCACTCACGTTCAGTCACCCTGTCATCCTGACTTTGGAGGGGGGATCTTCAGGGATATGGCTTTAGAAGGTGGGGGGTCTGCCACCACATCCTTCAGGCCTTCCTGCACTACATGGCCTCCCTTTAGTGGGCTGATCTTTTCTTCCTCTGGTGCCTAATGGCGGCAGTCCTGCACAATCTCTCAGAACCCCCACCAGTCCTCTCCCAAAATCACGGGGTATGCCGGCCTTGGGGCCAGTCCAACCCAGCACACCTTCTCCTGGCACCCATTGGCCAGCCATACCTACACAGCTGGGTCCGACTGTATATCCCTGTTCATACACTGTAGGAGTATTGGGGCCCCTGCAGGGTTGGGGTTGTTGACCAAATTGGCCTACAGCCTGAGTCAATCAACGCAGTCACAGGGGTGCCTTATACCCATAGGGTTATCAAGAGTTTGGCACAGCCTTTCTGGTGTGCCTTGAAGCCTGTGGCTAATGCTTGGCCATAGCTGCAATCTATGAGGACAGTAACAATGGAAATGCCCTTCTTGGCCACACTCATGGCACTTCCCCAGTTCTGCCCCCATTGGGGTGTTCATGGTTGGGTCAACTGGTCTCCCCTGGGGGTGCTTTTTCCCTTGACCCAAGGGTAGACGTGAAGTTCCCCTGGTGTTCTCTGGACCAGTGATCTGCTAGGTCACTCCAATCCTTAACTCCAGGAGTGAGCCTTACCCTGCTCTGCTGTGAGAACCCCCACTCCTGGGCTGTTCACGCACAGTCTCTAGCATGTAAGCTGCTTGGATTGTGCAACCGAATGACACCAGCCAACATCTCCAGTCCCCAACACAACCCTGGGAACCTTTGTCTTGCAGTGTCCAGTTATGCCCTCTGGATGCTGCAAGCTTATATGGGTTCGTCAATTTAACAAATAAATTAAATAAATTGGCTTCTTATCCCAAGGGGAGTCTCTGACATGCTTCAAACGCACAGTTTCAGGTGGAATAAATGAACAGATTTATTAACTACAAAGATAGATTTCATGTGATTGTAAGTCAAAGGACAAGAAGTCAGATTTGGTCAAATGAAATAAAAGCAAAATGCACTCTAAGCTGATCTTAACACTTTCAGTGCCCTTACAAACTTAGATGATTCTCACCACAGGCTGGCTGGTTGCCCTTCAGCCAGGCTCTCCCCTTTTGATCAGCACTTCAGTCGCTTGGTGATGATGTCTGTAGATGGAGGTGGAAGAAAGAGGAAGAGCATGGCA
>NW_027427365.1:0-1230 GCF_003597395.2 Chelonoidis abingdonii | reverse complement strand
TTTCTTTTGTTTATCATTTTTACAATGCAAATATTTGTAATAAAAATAATATAAAGCTAGCAGTGTATACTTTATATTCTGTGTTGTAAATTGAAATCAAATATTTGAAAATGTAGAAAAAACATCCAAAATATTTACTAAATTTCAAGAATGTGGCTTAATTTCAAGTATGTGTATAAGTCTCTTTGAACTCAGTGGGATTTAAGTAAGTGCTTAACTTTAAGAGTACACTTGTGTGTTACCCTAAATCAGGGCCAAAATTTGAAGCTCTTTAATATTATTATTCATTACTAGTGCCTCTGAAGCCACCACCATGCACCTTAAGTAGACTTGAATTTGAAGATAAATAGCAGATTTATTACACATTCTTGTTGTACACAATTTGCATTTTAATTTTTGTTGCCTGTTTCTTGTACTAGAGTGATAATCTTATACATGCATAGTCAAGCATAAATTAAACAAAAAATCCACATCATAACCAGCATGAAGAGATAAATTTCTTAGTGAGAAATAATCTGCTTTCATGCAGATATCATTACTTAGGAAAGGGAAC
The DNA here is from genome assembly GCF_003597395.2 of Chelonoidis abingdonii. Lineage (NCBI taxonomy): Eukaryota > Metazoa > Chordata > Testudines > Testudinidae > Chelonoidis > Chelonoidis abingdonii. Next base: position 677 of record NW_027427365.1, on the reverse strand, counting down.
AAACTGTATGGGTACAAAATGCCTATACAATTAAAATGGGAGGAAGTGACAGTACTCTGGAGGACAGAATTAGAATACAAAATGATCTTGACAAAATGGGAGAATTGGTCTGAAATCAACAAGATCAAATTCAATAGACAAGTGCAAAATACTTCACCTAGTAAGAAAAAATCAAATGTACACCACTAAAATGTGGAATAACTGGCTATGCACTAGTACTGCTGAACAGAATCTGGGGATTATAGTGGATCATAAAGTGAATACAAGTCAACCATGTGATGCAGTTGTAAAAAAGGCTAATACCATTCTGCATTGTATTATTAGGAATGCTGTATGTAAAACGTGGGAGGTAACTATGAGCTATGAGGATCAGCATTGGATACACATACCTGTGTGAACAGGTATTTTCACACATGAAATCTGTCCTCTGTCCCTCTTGGAGCCGGTTAACAACTGATCACTCAGAAGCCTGCGTGCAGCTTAAAGTATCCAAATACATGCCAGATGTCGGAAAACTCAGCAAGGAAAAGACAGGGCAAGGATCACACTAAACTGATAAGATCTGCATTTTAATTTAATTTTAAATGAAGCTTCTGAAACATTTTAAAAACCTTATTTACTTTACATACAACAATAGTTTAGTTATATATTATAGACTTATAGAAAGAGACCTTCTA
>NW_027427364.1:0-1584 GCF_003597395.2 Chelonoidis abingdonii | reverse complement strand
GAGCTCTGCTGTTGTATGTTGTCAGTGGCTCCTCATTACTCCTGAATAATCACTAATATTATTTTCAGCACTGCACAAGATCTTGTGAAGTGGCAACAGAAAGCCGTTCCTGTGTCTGAATATTCTGTAGAGTGTGCTGTTAAATGGCTCTGGAAGTTGGACCATATGCCAGCCATCAGTTCCACCAGCTCCACCGAGGCTCTGTTGGAAGCCATAAGTGATGAGACAGTAAGTTTATACATCTCTTCTGAAGTCTCCAGTAAACCTAAGAATATCCAGTGGGAGAATTGGATTGGAAGTTTTATCCTAATGAATTGTGGAGGGCTAAAGAGAAAACTTGTGGCTATCTAGAAGGTATTTCTTTCCAGTACAGTTACAGCCCATATTTAACAATACTATATGTAAATGTATCAGGTTCTGAAAGCAGAAACTTATTTTGTTTTCCTGTGGAGCATGAAAGGTCAATATGTGCTGAAGGGGGCCACTTAGGGATCTGGGGCAAAATCAGTACTTGGTCCTGCTAGTGAAGGCAGGGAGCTGGACTTGATGTCCTTTCATGAAGGCAGTGGGCTGGACTTGATGACTTTTCAGGGTCCCTTCCAGTTCTATGAGATAGGTACCATATCTCCATATATTATTATTATTATTATTATTGCTTTTCAAAATATTTTTAATGAAAATGTTAATATTAAATATTACTCAAGAAAAGGATGTCATTTTTTATTCTGTATTGCTTACTGAAATATGTAAGAAAATCCAAAAACATATGTGAAGACTGTTTTAACTTAGCACTAGCTGACTCCAGGAATTCTGTAAACTCTCCTGTGACATCCAAATTGTAGCCTCACCAGCTGTTTGAACAACTTTCTTACAGTATAGTGCCCAAAGCACACCAAGTATTTTTGCAGTTAAATTCTGTATATTTTTAATAGGACCATATTGCATTACTCATTACAGGAAAGCCAAAGGATATAAAAACATATACCATAATTTTAGCCAGCCACTCCATTCCTTTGGCAGCAAAGACACATTGGGCCAAACTTATTGCTGGAGAAAATTGGTACAACTCATTTAAAGCTAAATTCAACAGTAAATTTGGCCCTCTGTGTTTGGACTGAGTTATCTGTTTACACAGGGGATGTGCAGAGGGCCAGTGCAAGGTTCCACTTAAGTCTTACTTTGAGAAGTTATTTTAAGTGGGATGTAAGGTGGTGCTTAGGCCTCGTGGTTCTCTACCAGGGTGGATGAGTCTTGACCCCTGTGTAATTTGATATTAAAATTAAACTGGGTGAGGAGTTAATTTATCCAGGGGTGACATTTTCTTATGTCTGATTTTTTAGCAAAGTGACAATCACTGCTTTTTTGGGAAAACATTACCAGTTTGCAGTATTGTCTGGCTAAAAAGAAATCAGGCTTATCAGGCCTTGTAGGTCCAGGTCTGAAGAGAATGTTAAAAAATCCAGCCAACTGGTAGAGAAACTCACTCATATGCCTTATTCTTATTTTTCAACACACTGGTGGGATACAGGGATGCCTGGGGGTGGGGGGGCGCAAGTGACCTTTTATTACTGACCTTGGCACAAA
>NW_027427363.1:0-1040 GCF_003597395.2 Chelonoidis abingdonii | reverse complement strand
GCAGGGGTGTGTGGCAGGGGTTGGCTGGAGACAGGACAGGGGGTTTGGCAGGGGCTGGCTGTGGGCACGGGGTGCAGAGCTGGCTGCAGGCGGGGGGACGGACTGGTGTGGGCAGGGCAGGGGGTGCAGCAGAGGCAGCTGGAACCCTAGTCCTTCAAGTAGCCCCCAAACCCCCTTCTACCCTGCCCTGGACCTTTTAAATAGCTGCGGGAGCGCTGGGGAATGCATAGGGGAGGCGGGGCTCCGGGGACTATTTAAAGGACCGGGGTAGCAGAGGCAGCTGGAGCCCCGGAGCCCCTCACTGCCCCAGGGCTCTGGGGGCTATTTAAAGGGCCCAGAGCTCCAGCCGGAGTCGCGGGGCTTGCCGTGCTCTGGCCAGAGTGCTAGACGGGAGAGCCCCGCGATCCCGCTCTCCCGGCCAGAAAAGCGGCAAAGCCCCGCCGCTCCGTTCTTCCGGCTGGAGCCCCGGCCGGAGATCGGCAAAGCCCTGCCGCCCCGTTCTCCTGGCTGGAGCCCCAGCCGGAGCGCGGCAAGCCCCGCTGCTCCACTCTCCCAGCCAGAAGAGCGGCAAAGCCCCGCAACCTCGCTCTCCCGGCTGGAGCCCTGGCCGGAGAGCAGCAAAGTCCCGCCGCCCCGCTCTCCCGGCTGGAGCCCCGGCCGGAGCGCTGCAAGCCCCGCTGCCCCACTCTCACGGCCAGAAGAGCGGCAAAGCCCCGAGACCTCGCTCTCCCAGCTGGAGCCCTGGCTGGAAAGCAGCAAAGTCCCGCTGCCCTGCTCTCCCGGCTGGAGCCCCGGCCGAGCGCAGCAAGCCCCGCCGCCCCGCTCTCCCAGCTGGAGCCCCGGCTGGAGCGTGGCAAGCCCCGCCGCCCAGGCTGGAGCTCTAGCTGGGAGAGCGAGGCTGCTCCGCTCTCCCTCGGGCGCTTCGCTCAAAGGAAGAACCCAGAGCACACCGCAGCCGGGGACCGGGGTAAGTGTAAAAAAAAAAATGAAAAAGGTGCCTAAGGCACGGGGCCCGATTCCCCAGAATCGGTGGAATCGGC
>NW_027427362.1:0-1149 GCF_003597395.2 Chelonoidis abingdonii | reverse complement strand
AGCCCAGCCCTGCCCCCACCCCAGCTCTGCCGGTGCCCCTCACTCCCAACCTGCAGCCCCAGCTAGCCCAGCCCTGCCCCCACCCCAGCTCTGCTGGTGCCCCTCACTCCCGACCCGCAGCCCCTGCTAGCCCAGCGCTGGGCTCCCCAGCCCTGCCGGTGCCCCTCACTCCCGACCCGTAGCCCCTGCCAGCCCAACCCTGGGCTCCCCCACATCTCTGCCAGTGCCCCTCACTCCCGACCCGCAGCCCTTGCTAGCCCAGCCCTGCCCCCACCCCAGCTCTGCTGGTGCCCCTCACTTCCGACCCGCAGCCCCTGCTAGCCCAGCCCTGGGCTCCCCCACATCTCTGCCGGTGCCCCTCACTTCCGACTCGCAGCCCCAGCCAGCCCAGCCCTGGGCTCCCCCTAGCCCCATGGGTGCCCCTCACTCCCGACCCGCAGCCCTGCCAGCCCAACCCTGCCCCCCCGCCCCCCACTCACACTCTGGAATCTCTTGTCTGGGAACAGGCAGGTCTCACCACCCGCTGTGAAGTTGCAGAAAACCTTGAAGGCGTCTCGAGCGCAGCCCTGGTTGGGGTCGATCCAGTACTCGCCTGGGGGAGGGGAGAGGTTGGGGGGCAGCCACAGGGGCCTTCCCCAGGCTGGTCCCTCCGAACGCCTGGCTGCCCCCCCTCGCCTGAGGGGCACCCCTGTCTCACCCTCTGGCATGGGAACGTACCCACAGACCCAGCCTGGATCCCCCCTTCCCCAGCACCCTCCCCCCGAGTCCCAGCACCCCCTCCCCGGACTCCGGGGTCCCCAGACCCCCAGGGTCCCGGCGGGGCTCACCGTCAGGGAAGTGGGGGTGACACAGCTGCAGCTCCTTGCAGACGCGGGCTGGGCTCTCAGGGGTGCCCAGGGGGCGTCTCAGCTGCTCGACCTCGGAGCGCAGGGAGCTGAGCGAGGCGAACAGCTCCTCCAGCCCCTCGGGCACGGAGCTGGGGGGCCCCGCCTGGTCCCCCTGCTCCCCCTCCGCCTCGCGGCGCCTCTTCCGGCCCCCCTCCATGGGCAGCGGCTCCCGCAGCTCCGCCGGGCGGCCCTGGGGCCGAGACGCAGGTGTGAGGGGCCTCTGGGACGGGATTGACCCCACTCCCACCCCCATGCCGAGGCT
>NW_027427361.1:0-1305 GCF_003597395.2 Chelonoidis abingdonii | reverse complement strand
TATATCGATATAAAGAGCGTTGTAGTGTGGACGGGTACAGCGTTAAATCGGTTTAACGCTGCTAAAATCGGTTTAAACACGTAGTGTAGACCAGGCCTATATGGAAGACAGTTGAGCAAGCTTAAAAAAGAGTGTAACAAATAACTTCATGAATTCATTCTCCAAGAAATTCTTTGTTGGTGTCACTCATTTGACTTCAGTTGCGGGCCAGATTATCTACTGGTGTCACTCCTTCGATTTTACTGGAATTACTCTAAGAGTTTGGTCTATTATTCTATCACATTCCCCTCCCTGTCATGAATATTCTGCATTCCATTGAACAGGGCCTCCTCTGTCTATTGCATATCCAGGGTCCAATCCCAAAACATGTTGATTAGAGCTGGTTGAATTTTTTTTTAAAAGTCAGTGGAAACAGACATGTTCCCACTTTTTCTTTGTAAAAAACATCAGCTTTGAACCAGCTACTGAGAGAGTTTTTGTCATAATTTTGAAATTCAGATGAAAAGCCATGAAATATATGGATGAAATTCTTCATAATTTTTGGTGCCATCTAATGATCAGCTCTTTAGCATCTAGAGCACTTTTCAGTACCCACACTATTTCCAATCATTTCTTTGAACCACTATGCATTTGCTCATATGGCATTGACAACCCTTTATCATTCTTTGCCCAGCAAGTATTAGAAGAGTGATTATTTTGTTCACAAGAAGTCAAAAGAGTTATACTAGTGTAAAACGTATGGAAGTGAGAGCAGAGTCATACTCTACGCTGCATTTGACTGCTGCCCATCATGTTGACCAGTTCTGTCTCACTATTTCTTTATACTCTCCCTTAGGTCTGTCTTTATTCATCTGTTGTCTCTTGCCTTTTACTTAGATTGTAAATTCTTTGGGACAGGGACCATCTTTTTCTGTTATGTTTGTACAGTGCCTAGTACAATGTAGCCATAATCCATGACCAGAGCCGGTGCAAGGATGTTTCATGTCCTAGGCGAAACTTTCATCTTGTACCCTCCCCTGTCCTCAAGCCCTCACCCTGAGGCGCCTCCCCCCTCCGCCCTGATGCAACCCCCCTGTGGCAGCTCCCCACCCCCACCCAGAGGCACCCCCCTCGCCCCAGCTCACCCCTGCTCCACCTCCATCCCGAGCACACCCTAGTCAATCATCTTAGTCATCGCAAGCCTGGGAGGCGGGAGAAGTGAAGAGCCATGGCATACTCAGAGAGGAGGTGGGGCGGGGTGAACTGAGGCGGGGAGTTCCCTTGCGTGCCACCCTCCCCTTTACTTGCTGCAGGCGGCCCTCCTCG
>NW_027427360.1:0-1178 GCF_003597395.2 Chelonoidis abingdonii | reverse complement strand
AAATAAATTTGTTAGTCTCTAAGGTGCCACAAGTACTCCTGTTCTTTTTGCGGATACAGACTAACACGGCTGCTACTCTGAAACCTGTCATTGTTTTAATGTAATTTAGATGGGATGTGAGGATGTGACTTTCTCCGTCTTGGCTAATGGCTGCTGCTGTCCTAATATGGCTGCAGACAAAAGTCTTATCTTGACCCCTGCCCAGGGCCATCCCTAGACATCTTGGTGCTCTAGGCAGCTCCCCCCGTGGGAGGGGCTGTGTGGGGCCCCAGGCCTCCACAGGGCGAGGGGCTGGCCCCAGGCCTCTGCAGGGGGGCAGGATCAGGCTTGGGGGTCAGGGGGGAACCACCCCCCAGCACTAACTGGTAGCGTGGAGCAGGCTTGGGCCAGGTCGCTCCACTTACTGCTGGCAGTAAGTGCAGGCCTGACCGTGCTGCAGTCCTCAGGGGAGTGTGGGGCGGGGCTGGTGGCAGAGCAGGGGCAGGAAGAGGCGGGGCAGAGCAGGGGCTGGACACGCTGGGTAGGGCACCAGGAAATTTAGTGCCCCAAAGTTACTGGTGCCCTACACAGCTGTATACTTTTCATATGGGTAGGGACGGCCCTGCCCCTACCTGCATCCACCCCTTCCCCCAAACAGTGGTTGCTACTCTGTGCTGGGCTCATCTGTTGGTCCCGGCTGGGCTGGGGATGGATGAGGAACGCCAAGGCAGACCCACCCCCAGAAACCTCCCCCAGCTCCACGGGCACACACACACACCCTGTTTCCTTCCTGCCCTCATCATTCCTCAGTCACAAGGAGAGGGGTCACTATACAGGGAGGTGCTCCCCCATCCACCCAACCCCCATGCATCCGGACCCCCATCATACCCAGACCCTACACTGGGCCCCTCTCCCCCTACACCCAGACCATCCCCCTGCATCCAGACCCCCAGCCAAACCCCACCTCCTGCACCCAGACCCAGATCACCCCCTGCTGCACTCCCCCACACTTGAACCCCCACCCTGACAAGCCCCACACCTTATGCACCTGGAACAGCCCACAAGCTCCCTTCACACACACACACACACACACACTCTCTCTTTCTCTCTCTCTCTCCCCCCCCCCGCCCCATATTGAAGGAAGCAACAGCCCTTTGCTTCCAGATAGCTGGACAAACAGTTTCCCTTTCTTTACTTCT
>NW_027427359.1:0-1050 GCF_003597395.2 Chelonoidis abingdonii | reverse complement strand
ACTGGACTTGATGACCTCTTGAGGTCCCTTCCAGTCCTAGAGTCTATGAATCTGTGAATCTATGACATAGCTGCATCTACACTGGGGCTTCTGTCAGTGTAGCTATGTGAGTCAAGATTGTGTTTTTTTCACATCACTGATCATTGTAAATATGCTGATATAACTTTTCATTGTAGGCCAATTCTAAGTAAAAGGCTGAGGTCTGTATTTTAAAAATACACGCCCTTAAGTGCCATAGCTATGCTGACGTAACCCTTGGTGTAGATGCCAGTTGGTCGACAGCAGAATGCTTCCAGCAACCTAGCTACTGCTGCTCAGGGAGGTGGATTACCTACATCAACAGAAAAAACCCTTCCATTTCTGGAGGGAGTGTCTACACTATGGCACTGTAGCTGTGCCGTTGTAGTGCCTGTAGTGTAGACACGCCCTGAGAAAACTCCCAAACCACATTTCTGAGTCTTCCAAGGGGTCCTCCTACAAAACCAGGGAAGACACGACTTTCATTGTGGATATTTCCAGGGTAAGAAGCAAGCACACATTCCTACAGTACTTTCAGAATGTTTGGAAGAATTATCAAAAACACAGCTTTGATGGAAAAGTAACTTACCAACAGCAATAAAATGGGGGGAAAGACACTCAACTTTGGTGTCACATGGATGCAGTTACAATTATGCAAGAAGATGCCTGTAGATTGTGTCATTATTGAAACATTTTTCAGAGGACAGACAAGATTTTCAAAGGCAAGTAGTGATTCAGGGAAGGGCTGGTCAGGAGTTTTTCTATGAAATGGGTTTTCATTGGAAAATCTTAACTCATTGAAAACAATTTTTTCTATGGGAAACAGGGCCTGCTCCAGGCACCAGCGCAGCAAGCAGGTGCTTGGGGTGGCCAACAGTAAGGGGCAGCACATCCGGCTCTTTGGCGGCAATTCAGCAGCGGGTCCCTCAGTCCCTCTCAGAGGGAAGGACCTGCCGCTGAATTGCCGCCGAAGTATGAAGCGGCACGATAGAACAGCTGCCGAAGTGCCGTTGATTGCGGCTTTATCTTTTT
>NW_027427358.1:0-1621 GCF_003597395.2 Chelonoidis abingdonii | reverse complement strand
GGGCACCTCAGGGCAGAGGAGGATGCTGCCGTGTGGGTGGGGGGGCTTAAGGCAGGGGTGCGGGGGGGAAGGCGCAAGGTGGAAGTTTCACCCAGGTTGCGAAACATCCTTACACCGGCCCTGCCCCAGGTGAAGAGGCAATTTACAGAATAGAAATGAAAACATACAATACACACTTCTGATCATTATGTTTTATTTTTTCAGAGGATTCATTTTGGCATTTTATGCTTGGGAACTGCCTCTCTAGGGTACAGCCTCTCTTCTCTCCCCCACAGATCACCCCTTTCCACCCTCACCAGAATCCCAGCTGACACCCTTCCCTTAGGGAGCTTGTCCAAGCCGCCTCTTAATTAACTGTTAGGAGGTTACTATGTACAAGATTCTCTCTTCCCTCTAGCCCCAAGGTGTAGGCTATCATGGCAGCTGCACTCACTGTCCCTGTCGAATATTAGTTTAGTACCTGCCCTTATTTTATAAGAATGAGTGGCTTTATCCTCTGTCCTGCTCATGTGCAAGGGGGTATTACTTATTTAGAAAATTTTTTGGAATGGAAATAAAAGTCATCATATTGTCTCACACCATGACAAGATGCCAATCACATGCCATAATCAGCCTGTGGTGTTACATCACACTGTCAGATTTGCCCTTCAAGACAAATTGAAGTTGGTGGCAGCTTCTGGACCTGACCCTCCAGCGTCAAACACTCCCTGGACTGGTGGCAAGAACCATACAACAACTGTGCAAGCTTTCCATTCGCACAAACCCCACTGATGGAGAGAGATGCCAAGCAGGAGAAATGGAGCTAATCCAGTCACTAGGCATGTTGATATTTTAGTATCAATGCCCACAAGCACTTGGTAAACTTAGTGAGGAGAAAACCACACTTGGAAATTTTCAAGACTTCTTTTGTACAGTAGATATTTAAGAAGGAATCACAATATTTTTCATTGTCATCGAGGCCTGAACCTCCCCACTTACCTGAGGCTTTCTTCCAAAAACTGTAGGTGTTTCATCATGCCTTGAAGTCGAACATTCATTTCACTTCTGTTGGGCAGAGAATAATGAAAAGGGATTAGATTTAATAAAATATCCATAAAGTAATAACATCTGCATAAGCTAAAGCCTCTCCCAAAATTATTAGTCAGCCTTTCAGCAAAAAACCCAAACAGCCAAGACTTATATGGTTAAAAACATATCTGCTTAGCCTGGTGGCTTAGAAATCACTGCTCTGCCCTGCCCTGTGGGAGCTGTGTAATGATCTTAGCCACCCTCTGTCTGTCTCTTTCTCTAGGAGCCAGCACCAAGCAAAGGTGCCAAGGCACAGCATTAGAGGGGTAGCATTGAGCCTCTGGAGACAAGGCGGGCCACACATTTTCTCTTTAGGCAAAGAAGGGGCTGGCATTGTAATAAAGGGCAAAGAGGACAAATGACAAGAATGGTGCAAACCGGAGGGATCCATAAGGAACATGAACAATTGTTTGGCGGCCCCAAAGGTAGGGGCACAAAATGAAATAAAATTTCGTATCAGGAAACTTACCTAAGTTTGTCTTCCACAGTGTTCACGAATTGTTCCATCTTGGTTCCATCCAAATTTGTGAGCTTGTCCTGTGGAGCCTCACTT
>NW_027427357.1:0-1847 GCF_003597395.2 Chelonoidis abingdonii | reverse complement strand
TACATGCCAGATGCGCTAAAGATTTTTATGCCTTTTCATGCTTCGGCCATCGTTCCAGAGGACATGCTTCCATGCTGACACTTGTTAAAAAAATAATGGGTTAATTAAATTAGTGACTGAACTCCTTGGGGGAGAATTGTATGTCTCCTGCTGTGTTTTACCCACATTCTCCCATATATTTCATGTTATAGGAGTCTCGGATGATGACCCAGCACATGTTCATTTTAAGAAAAAACTTTCACTGCAAATCTGACAAAATGCAAAGAAGATACCCATGTGAAATTTCTAAAAAAGACAGCTACAGCACTCAACCTAAGAGTTAAGAATCTGAAGTGCCTTCCAAAATCTGAGAGGGATGAAGTGTAGAGCATGCTTTCAGAAGTCTTAAAAGAGCAACATTCTGATGCGGAAACTGCAGAATCCAAACCACCAAAAAAAGAAAATCAGCCTTCTGCTGGTGGCATCTGACTCAAATGATGAAAATGAACATGAGTTGGTCCACACTGCTTTGGATTATCGAGCAGAACCTGTCATCAGCATGGACACATGTCCTCTAGAATGGTGGTTGAAACATCAAGAGACATATGAATCTTTAGTGCATCTGGCATGTAAATATCTTGTGACACTGGCTACAACAGTGCCATGCAAATGCCTGTTCTCACTTTCAGGTGACATTGTAAACAAGAAGCAGGCAGCATTATCTTCTGCAAATTGTAACCAACCTTGTTTGGTCTAAGCAACTGGCTGAACAAGAAGTAGGACTGAGTGGACTTGTATGCTCTAAAGTTTTACATTGTTTTATTTTTGAATGCAGGGGTTTTTTGGTACACAAGTCTACATTTGTAGGTTCAACTTTCATAATAAAGAGATTGCACTACAGTACTTGTAAGAGGTGAACTGAAAAATACTTTCGTTTTTATACAGTGCAAATATTTTAATAAAAATATAAAGTGAGCACTGTACACTTTGTATTCTGAGTTGTAATTGCAATCAATATATTTGAAAATGTAGAAAACATCCAAAATATTTAAATAAATGGTATTCTATCATTGTTTACAGTGCGATTGAATTTTTAATCGCTTGACAGCCCTAGTAGCTACATGAAAGCAAGCTGCACCCACACTGCACTGTGTAGCTACACATGTCAGTGGAAAGCTCTGGCAGAGGGGAGGCAGCTGGAAAAGGCTTCAGCAGCTCCCTGCTGCACGCAAGGCTCCAGCAACAAGGAGCTGGCAGAGTCTTTCCTCTCTGCTTCCTCCCTGTCAGAGCGTTTCCCCTCTGGAGGAGTCTCTTCCTGTGGGAGGGAAAAGACTTCAACAGCAGGGAGGCAGTGGGACATTACCCTCCTAAAAATAGCACTTTAAACAGGTAGTCACAGCTTGGGTGAGTAGAGAGCACGTAGGACATGTACTCGCATACATATCCACACCTTTCAGCCATGTCTTTATGCCACCTGCCTAAGGCATGCCTAACGTGACCAGATGTCCCAGTTTTATAAGGACAGTCCTAATTTTTGGGTCTTTTTCTTATATAGGCTCCTATTATCCCCCAACCCCATCCAGATTATTCACATTTGCTGTCTGGTCACCCTAGGCATGCCCCACCAGCTACACTGCTGCTATTTATATCCATGTTAGGGGGCTACATGGGTCTGTACTCTACATGCTACATGCCCACTTCTTATTTAAAAATCATCTGAAAGTGAGAACAGACTTTAGTGTGACACTGTTGTAGCTGGTGTCACCAGATATTTACATGCCAGATGCGCTAAAGATTTTTATGCCTTTTCATGCTTCGGCCATCGTTCCAGAGGACATGCTTCCATGCTGACACTTGTTAAAAAAATA
>NW_027427356.1:0-1201 GCF_003597395.2 Chelonoidis abingdonii | reverse complement strand
CTCTGAAAAAAAGTGGGAGGAACCAAGCTAACTCTCCCACAAGATGTGTGATGGAACTCAGTAGTGGACTGTTTTGAGCACTATATCAAGAACTGACGTAATCTGATGACAGTTTGTGAACAAAATTGTGAAAAAATAGATGGTACTGTCATAGCTAAAGTTCTCAACATTGGGCTTAAGAGAAATGTTGAACACATGCTGAGTACCCTGAAGCCTATTTCGGTAGCAGGGAAAATCCAGGGAAATAGCTGTTTTATTGTTGATGCTGTTGAAATCTGGAACAAACTCAGTAAGATCTTAAAGAGAGAAATATGCAGTGACAGAATTAAATTACAAGCATAAAAAAAAATGGTACAAGCACTATCTTCAGCTCATTTTCTTGCAAATATTCTCAATACTCAATACCAGGGTCAAACCTTAACTGCTGAAGAAGAGGAGTTGGCTATGACATGGACATCCAGCAATCATCCCTTTATCATTCAAACTATAATAAACTTCAGAGCTAAGGGTGAACCATTCAAGAAACGGATGTTTGCTGATGATGCTTTAAAGTAAGTCACACCAGTGAACTGTTGGAAGTCACTTAAGCACCTGGATTCAGAGACCGTTGAAGTGATAATCTCAATTTTAACAGCAATAGCTTCTTCTGCTGATGTAGAAAGAATATGTTTTCTTCCTTTGGACTAATTTATTCCAAATTGAGAAATTATTTGGGACCTGAAAAAGCAAGAAAGCCTGTTTTTCTTTTCCAAATTATGAACAAACAGGAAAATGAAGGTGAAGACGACTGAGTTAGCTGCAGAAGCCAGTAGTTTAATTTTCTCACGTTGACTTGGCTGACATAGGCGAGTTAATATTTCATTTAACTATTTTAGTTAAAAACAATTTTAACAAAAACAAAGCTGATTTTAAAAAACTTGAATGTTTAGCTAAATTTAAAAATTAATATGCTTGTTTTGTTAAAATATTATGTTTGCTGTTGAAGAAAAAAATCCAGAATACATAATCTTGTATTAGTTAAATAAAACAATTTAAATGTCTGTCTGGTGATGTTCTCCTAATACAGCATGGTAAGAAAATTCTCCAAATATTAATGATTAACCTGTTAAACTGGAGATAGCTCACCTCCCAATGACTTCATAAATATCTGCTTCAATTACCTTTGGTAAATGAAATAACTAAACAATCATTCATTTTCTGA
>NW_027427355.1:0-1665 GCF_003597395.2 Chelonoidis abingdonii | reverse complement strand
CCACCCCCACCCCCACCCCCACCCCAAACAGCACATCCTTGTCCTCTCTAGCAAGTGGAGGACAAAGAACTCTGCGAGTTTGGCTTAACTCCACGTAGAGCATCACACATGAGCTCCCTGTTCAGTGAGGTAGGATGGCTGTGGATAATGAAGCTTTCTCAGCCCTTGCTTGTCAGCTGAGCTAACTCATGAGGCTGGGCTCCCCTCCGGGCCAGGCTGAGTGCCCTTAGGAGAAGGCTACAGAACCCTTTCTTTCTCTTTTGATTTAGGCTCCTCTGGTGCGATGCGTATCACCAAGTTGTGCCCGCCTATGTGTCAGCACGCTACCCTGGGAAACACTTCTACCTCCTGCTGCCAGAGGGACTATTGCAACCATAGTGGTGCGGCCGGCTTGAGAATCAGCTATGCAACACTGGGGGTTGGGCTTTTGGCCAGTTTTCTGTGTCCTTGTCTGGACTGGAAGGTGACGTGTTGAGAAATCAGGGGTTTGTCTTGAAGAACCTGCGCTGGCCCCCTAAGCACTAGCTCTCGTATGCAACTCACCAGTCACCCTTCCCACCACAGTTCTGTTCCCAGCTGCAGCTCTGCAGGCCCAGTACGTTCACTGCCATGTTCGTGCAGTTGAAAGCACAAGACGCCCGACTGAACAGTGCTGCCGCCTCCGGACAAGCCTGCCTGGGGTCTAGCTTTTGAGCTCTCTGGAGCAGGGACTCCAATTTATTTATCGTCATAGTGCTTAGCAGAATGGGGACCCTGATCCCTGAATGGGGCCCACTGGTTCTACCCTAGTAATACATCATCACAGTGCTTGTGCTGGCAGGAGGTGCCGACATACATTGGTGGACATTCTGTAGACTGGGGTTTGTGGCATGAGTCTATATTTCCTGCCGAACGTGCTGGTGCAATGGAGGTCAGGGGCTCTCTAGGGAGGAATTACGTCATGAGAAAACAGGTTTTCCATTCCTCAGAATGAATCATAGGATCATAGACTATGAGGGTTGGAAGAGACCTCAGGAGATCATCTAGTCCAACCCCTTGCTCAAAACAGGACCAACCCCAACTAAATCATCCCAGCCAGGGCTTTGTCAAGCCTGACCTTAAAAACCTCTAAGAAAGGAGATTCCACTACCTCCCTAGGTAACTCATTCCAGTGCTTCACCACCCTCCTAGTGAAATAGTGTTTCCTAATATCCAATATCCACCCTCACCCTGCAGGGAGTCTCTGGCCTTGCATGGGAAATAAACACCTCCAATGAGTTGTCTTTCCTCATTGCCTGTTCCAATTGCACCATGGGAATGAAGAAACTAAGGCTACCCCTGAGTGGAGGGCAGCTGGGTGGAGCCCTTCAAGTAATTAGTGGATTCCAGACAAGCCCTTGCAAAGGCTGTGTTTGCTGCTGCCCTTTTAAATTTTATAAATCCATGGTATGTCCACACCTTTAATATACTGTGTGCAGTTCTGGTCACCCCATCTCAAGAAGATATATTAGAACTGGAAATGGCGCAGAGAAGGGCAACAAAAATGATTAAGGATATCGAACATACGAGAAGAGATTAAAAAGACTCGGATTGTTCAGCTTGGAAAAGAGACGACTAAGGGGGGATATGATAGAGGTCTATAAAGTCATGACTGGAGTGGAGAAAGTGAATAGGGAAGTGTTATTT
>NW_027427354.1:0-1768 GCF_003597395.2 Chelonoidis abingdonii | reverse complement strand
GGTGTCAATACCAAGAGAGGGAAAATTGCTTTTATAGTGAGCCAGCCACTCTCAGTCCCTATTCAAACTCAAATTAATGGCGTTAAGTTTGCAAATGAATTGTAGCTCTGCAGTTTCTCTTTGAAGTCTGTTTTTGAAGTTTTTTGTATTGAAGGGTGGCTACTTTTAAATCTGTTATAGAATGTCCAGGGAAATGGAAGTGTTCTCCTACTGGCTTTTGTATGTTACCATTCCTGATGTCTGATTTGTGTCCGTTTATGTAGACACTGTCCTATTTGGTCAATGTGCAAGGCAGAGAGGCATTGCTGGCACATAATGGTATATATCACATTAGAAGATGTGCAGGTTAACGAGTCCCTGACGGTGTGGTTGGGTTCTCTGATGGTGTTACTAGAGTAGGCAACAGGGTTTGTTACAGGGTTTGGTTCCTGGATTACTGTTTCTGTTGTCTGGTGTGTAGCTGCTGGTATTTGTTTCAGGTTGGGGGGCTGTCTGTAAGCGAGGACTGGCCTGCCTTCCAAGGTCCGAAGAGAGTTAGGGATCATTTTCCAGGATAGGTTGTAGATAGCTGATAATGTGCTGGAGCTGTTTTAACTGAGGGCTGTACGTGATGGCCAGTGGTGTTCTGTTATTTTCCTTGGGCCTGTCCTATGGTAGGTGACTTCTGGGTACCCGTCTTGCTCTGTCAATTTGTTCCCTCACTTCCCCAGGTGGGTACTGTAGTTTTAAGAATGCTTGATAAAGATCTTGTAGGTGTTTGGCTGAGGGATTGGACCAAATGTGGTCGTATCTTAAGGCTTGGCTGTAGACAGTGGATCGTGTGATGTGTCCTGGATGGAAACTGGAGGCATGTAGGTAAGTATAGCAGTCAGTAGGTTTCCGGTATAGGGTGGTGTTTATGTGACCATCACTTATTTGGACTGTAGTGTCCAGGAAGTGGATCTCTTGTGCGCACTGGTTCAGGCTGAGCCTTATGGTGGGGTGGAAATTGTTGAAATCCAGATGGAATTCTTCAAGGGCGTCCGTCCCATGGGTCCATATGATGAAGATGTCATCAATGTAGCGCCAGAAGAGATGGGGCACTAGGGGACGAGAGCTGAGGGAGCACTATTCTAAGTCAGCCATAAAAATGCTATGGGTACCCACATGGCCCCACAGTACGACAACATTACTGGGGGTGGACCACATCCACCCTGACTGAATTGGCCTTGTCAGCACTGGTTCTCCACTTGTAAGTTAACTCTCTTCTCTTCCTGTGCTAGTCTATTTATCCCTGTATCTGTAATTTTCACTCCATGCATCTGTATAAGTGGGTTTTTTTAACCCATGAAAGCTTATGGCCAAATAAATCTGTTAGTCTTTAATGTGCCACCGGACTCCTCATTGTTTTTGTGGATACAGACTAACACAGCTACCCCTCTGATACTTGGAACTAATATCAATAATTCTGTTAAAACAACGAGAACCTTTGTATAAACTCGAAAACAATCTTCAAAACAAAATACTATGGCTAAAATATACACGCTACTGCTAATAGCACTAACTTTCTCATGTAATCCCATTCATGTAAATTTGATAAAAACAGATTCATACCCAGATGAAATAAATTCTGGCTACTGACTTAAACTCACAAACGTTTTGAACTTTAAATCGTAACTGTCCACTCCAGACTAGTGCGTAAGCATCTTCTGAAGAGGCAGACAGAATGGGTTTTTACCATAAATGATATGAATGGTGGGAGTCAAAAAAGATGTGGACAATCAGGATC
>NW_027427353.1:0-2419 GCF_003597395.2 Chelonoidis abingdonii | reverse complement strand
TTGACTCAGGAGCCTCACCCGCACCGTGAGGCTGATTCCAAGGTTAAGAACTATAACAAAAACAAATCCCCTCTTACTCATATTTTATCAACAAGTTTTGCTTAACTTTCACTGCAGAGAATGCTCTAGGAAGAACATACATAAGAACAGCCATACTGGGTCAGACCCATGGTCCATCTAGCTCAGTATTCTGTCTTCCGACAGTCGCCAATGGGAGTGAACAGAACAGATAATCACCACATGATCTGACCGCACAATTCCATCCAGTACTGGGTTTACCATGGGGCTGGGCCCAGACACAGAAGGGCTGGCCAGGAAAACTGCCCCTGCCCCTGCTCTGCCCCTGACCTGTCTCTTCCCACCTCTGCTCCGCCTCACCCCCACCCTAACTCCACCCCTTCCCTGCCCAAGCCTCCTCCCCTGAGCTATGCATCCCCAGGGACTGAAGCAGGGATTGGGCCCGCTCTGCACTCACCGGGCATCAGGAAGTGGAACGACCTGGCCCCAGTCCCCTCCGCTCTGCTGGCTCCCAGCCGCACCACCCACTGAGTGCCAGGAGGCAGTTTCCCCCCACCCCCAAAGTCTGTGAGCCAGGGGAGCAGAGCTGAGTGGACTGGGGCCGGATCGCTCCACCTCCAGCTGCCCTGTGAGTGCGGGGTTGGGCCCGCCCTGCAATCACCAGGCGGCAGGAAGGCAAGTGAGCCGGCCCAAACCCGCTTCACTCTGCCGGCTCATGCTGGGGGGTGGTTTCCCCCCTACTCCCCAAGCCTGGGGAGGAGATGGAGCAAGGGGCATGGGATGGGGAAGAGAAGGGGATGGGGGAAGCGGGGGCAGAGGGGACACTGGAGCCCAGCATTCAACATCCCCTTGGCAGAAGCTGGGGCTCCCCTCTTAAGAAGGCCCATCAAATCCTCACCCTGACAAGCCCCACCTCCCCTGCATCTGTACCACCATGATAAGCCCCCCCGACACCCTCCCCACTGAGCCCAAGCCACCTGCACCTGGACCCCCACCCAAATGAACCCCACCTCCCCTGCACTTAGACCCCCGTCGCTGAGCCCCAAACACCTTCAGCTGGATCTCCTGCAGAGTCCCATTGCCCCTGCACCTGGAACCCCCCAATGAGCTTCTGTGCATCCAGATCTCCCACTGAGCCACCTTCATCCAAATTGCCACATAAAGAACTCTCTTAACACCCCCCACACACCCCTCCCCAGATCCACCCACATGGACAGTGATTAACTACATTACATCTACACTGTAATGTTCCCCATGGTGTTTCTGGGGCATCCCTGGCCCTTGCCCTGACACACTGTAGCCAGTGGCCTGTGCTCCTCACTGCCATGTTGGAGCCTCCACATTTATTTATTGACAAATAAAATTAGCAGAATTTTAAAATATTGTGCACTGAATTTTTAATTTTTTGGTGCAGAATCCCCTAAGGAATATGGGGTTCTGTGCCGCTGTGATGGTGGGAGTGTGAGGAAAGTGGTGGGCAGTAGGAAGGTCTATGGGCGGGGGGCGCTGGGCGTGCAGTGTGGTGTGCAGGGTGCTGTGCAGTTGTGGTGGGAGGCCAGTGGGGAAGGTCTCTGGGAGGGGTGGAGGCTGGGCATAGAGATCTGTGGTGGAGGTCTCAGGGTGAGGGGGCGCTGGGTATAAAGGTGGGGCACTGGACAGGGGGGCAGTATGGTGCAGGCCTGCCCTCAAAGGGAAGGGGCATGCTGGCAGCACGGGGCTGGGCAGGCCAGTGTGCATCTGGCAGCTGCAGGTTTGTAAACAGAGCCCTCCAGCTGGGCCATACGGAGCGGGGCTGCTCCTGTCGCGTTGTGCCTCATTGCCCTGAGCCCCTTCACTCTGGAGACTGACCATCCTGCCCCTCCTGCACCTTGCCCCATGGGGGCCCACAAATATGTTTGGCCCCTGGCCCACAAAAAGTTAATCCAACCCTGATTCCATCATCATCTTGGACCATATTCTCCTTTTTCTTGATAGGCTTGTTATGAAAAACATGTCAAGTTCAATTCTATTTTTTTAGCCACCATCTTCAAAAAATTTACATTCAGAGATGAGCAACCATTTTTAGAAGAGGATTAATGCTTATTAATGGTGCCATGTGAGCAACCCTTAAATCTGAAGTTTTTCTTCCCATAAAGGGGCATTGGCAATGCCAACTTCTATCAGATTATTTTCCCCAGTCAGCCCTTTGACCAACAGATTTGACCCAATTTTGGAGAGAATCCACCTAGGAATATGAGTAATTTAGTCATCATACTGATTTAAGTCCCAATCCAGCAAAGCATTAAGTGTGTAGTTAACTTTAAGCGTGACAAGTATCAGAGGGGTAGCCATGTTAGTCTGGATCTGTAAAAGCAGCAGAGAATCCTGTGGCACCTTATAGACTAACAGACGTTTTGGAGCG
>NW_027427352.1:0-2526 GCF_003597395.2 Chelonoidis abingdonii | reverse complement strand
CCCCCGAGTATCCAAATTCCCGCCCCTGACTTTAAACAATCCAGTTCTCTGATTGGTCCCCTGGTCAGGTGTTTGGTTACCCTTTCCAGGTAAAAGAAACTTAACCCTTACCTTACCTATCTAGTTATGACAGTGTCTCAAATCAATTTTTAGGCCTCGAAATCAAAACTATGGTTGCTCGGCACAATGAAAATCAGGCCCCTTTTATTTAAGTGCTTAAACAGGGATTTAAGTGCCAACAATTGAAAACTTTGGACTTCAACCAAGGTTTTTCAGAGATGACTGGTGATTATGGATGCTTCAATTTTTGAGAGTCAAACCTGAGATATCTTAAGAGTTTGATTTTTCAGAGGGCAAGTGCTCAGCATTTTCTCAAAGTCAAATCTCTTTAAGGCTGTGGTTCCCAATTTTTTTAGTACTGAGGTATTTTTGAGTACTTACAGGTATTTTAAGACTTGGTGGCTCCCCACAACCAAATGCCATTATTTTTGTAACCAACTCAGGACACTACCTTCAAGAGGGACACTAGAATTCAGAAGATTTTGCAACTTTTCTCATGCTGCAACCCCACTGTTGTTTCTGGTCATTGCTGCTGCCCCACCAGTGCACAGCCACAGTTAAGACCATTTATCGAGGATCTTGACTATTTCCTTATCAGTCATTCAGGTTGGGATTGCTCTGCAAAATAAAAATTCTTCAGCTATTGAACCTGCTTTGTCAAATCTCACATGACACAGAGGCTGAGCCACGCTAGCTATTCATCAAGATGCAGTGCAAAATATTGACTTTTCTTAACTTGTTCTACCACCTCGTCCTGGATGTTTTCTACAAGTCATCAGTGAGGCGGCAGATGGTATTATTTGACACAGGAATGGTTTTCAGTGCCATGGCTGCTTGCTCCCCACATAATTCTACACGCCTCTGGCGGCTAGAAGTGGGAGCATCTCACGAATGGTATGTGCTTGTTTATTGGGGTATGGTTGTTTGCATTTTGCAAGTCCGTGGCCACAACAATAGATGCTTCTAAGCTTTTTGAAGAACAGTTACTTCTCTAGAAGGGACTTTTTTTGTTATTGTTTTAATTCTTCTTGTTTCAGAAGGAAAAAGTTTAATCTCTTATTTACGAATTCTGGGGTTACTAAATGTCTCTTTACGTCCCCATGCCTCATGCTGTCATTTACTTACAATCAAAACCAAATGACATGTTGTGGCTGTGGACTTTCTGCAGAAATACTGAGACATGAAAATACAAATTAATGTAACCTATCATTGTATTGTCTACTTTTGTGTTTAACTTAATTAAAATAATCATTTTCTGCAGCCGAGCATTTGCTCATGTAGACATAGCACTTGGTAAAAACTGTTCCATTAGAAAGACAAGACACACCTGACTCTCTCTCAGCCCCATTCCATTATCTGCTAGTGATGCTGCTGCTGGCCACTGGAGCCTCTCTTTGCCCTCCACTCCGCCAGAGGGCTTTCAGCCCAGGATGCAGAGAGGCTCCCAGGCCTGGCAGTAGTACCAGCAGCATAAAATGCAGATATGTGGATAATACACAGTTGATTTTTAAGCCTAGTTTAATAGTTTCTCATTTAGAAAGAAAAAAAAGTGGGCATATTGATTAAATCCCACCCCCCAACCCTGATGGCTCCCCTGTTTGGGAAACACTGCTTTAAGGTGTTTCCAAAAATTGCAGCACCCAAAATCATTAGCCCATCTTTGAAAATCACAGCCTAAGTGACTAGTAGCAGAGCCAGGCAGAAAACATAGATGTTCCAGATCAAGGTGCTGAGTTCTAACTACTGAACACACTTTTCCTCTTAAAACAAACTGAAAACACATTATTTTATCATGCTGGTTTTTACACCTAAGCTATCTCTTCTGGAGGCTCAGTGAAATTTCAAAAACTGGTAGGTTATGAACCAGAGCATACGGGGAACATGACAGAGGTTGCAACCATGCTGTATTGTCTAATTATATTAGTGTATTCTGATATAACACCATTGCTAAAAGGACACTGACAACCTAACTTAAACTCCAAATTTGGTTGTGGTTTTAAAAATATATTTGTTTCCATATCTTGACAGTAAGTAAGTCACCTTTTCCCTTCCAAACTTGTGATTTAAAAGGGTTTTGTTTAGCTAGAAGTAGCTTAAAACCAAATGCCTATTTCAACCCTATACTCAGCGTTGCTGCTGTAATGCTACATCTACATTTATTTACCCATAACTGGAGTACCCATAACACATTGTCGACACATCTCCACATTCTGGGTGTCAAACACATTCAGAGCCGTGAAAAAAGGTAGAGCCTAAGCAGAGGTGGCTCTAGACATTTCGCCACCCCAAGCATGGCGGCATGCCGCAGGGGGCGCTCTGCCGGTCACTGGTCCCGCAGCTCCCGTGGACCTCCCGCAGGCGTGCCTGCGGAGGGTCCACTGGTCCTGCGGCTTCGGTGGACCTCCCACAGGCATACCTGCGGAGGGTCCGCTGGTCCCGCGGCTCCACCGAAGCCACGGGACCAGC
>NW_027427351.1:0-3204 GCF_003597395.2 Chelonoidis abingdonii | reverse complement strand
TTCTGAGAGTGACCACATGTACCTACAGGCTCTCTAATCTTCTATTTCAATTTTGTAAGTACAAAGGTAAAAAGGCGGTATAGTCTTTTCAATTGTTCTTCTTTATTTGCACATATGTAGTTGCTGGAAGTATTTTAAATTGTATTTCTGTTGGGGGAAGCTTTTTCTTCAGTTTCTATAAGCTGGGAGACCCTGTAATATTACATCTTGAAATTACAGAAGATTTCTTACTTTTTCTTTCTTTTATTAAAAACTTTTCTTGTAAAAGACCTGATTTATTTTTTTCCTTTGTAAAGGCAAAGGAAGGGAGTCTGCACTCACTAGGGAATTTGTGGGAGAAAGGAGAAAGGGGGGAGGAAAAACCTGCTCTCTGTGCTTATCTCTGTCTTTCTCTGAGAGAGAGGAGTGGGAGGGGGGAAAAGGTAAATGTTCTCTTTTCTTTAGATTCACGGAGCTTGAATCTGTATTGCCTCTGGGTGAGGGAACAAAGGGGAGTGGGGAGGTGGAATTCCTCTGTGTGTTAAGATTCAAGGAGTTGAATCTCAGGGATCTTCCAGGGTAACCCAGGGAGGGAAAGCCTAGGAGAGGCACTGGTGACGGAAAGAGTTTACTTTCCTTGTGTTAAGATCCAGGGGGTCTGGGTCTTGGGGGTCCCCAGGGAAAGTTTTGGGGAGACCAGAGTTATCAGGCACTCAAAGTCCTGATTGGTGGCAGCGTATCAGATCTAAGCTGGTAATTAAGCTTAGAAGAATTCATGCTAGTACCTCTTTTTTTTTTTTTGGACTCTAAGGTTCAGATTTGAGAAAGAATACTATGACAACTCCCCACCCAGCTGTTTGTCATCCTCACCTGTTATCAAGTCTTCAAACTGGAAATAAGGTGTAAATTTTTAACAGGGAGAGTAATTAACCATTGGAACAATTTATCACCAGTTGTGGTGAATTCTCTCTCACTGACTATTTTAAAACCAAGATGGGATGTTTTTGTAAAATCTCTGCTCTAGGAATTATTTTGAAGGAGTTCTATGGCCTGTGTAATATAGGACAGACGTCAGCCTAGATGATCACAGTGGTTCCATCCGGCCTTGGAATCTATGAACCTCTCTTCTTAGGCTGTAAACTCTGTGGCACAGAGACCATCTCTTTGTTATCTGCTTGTACAGTGCCTAGCGCTATGGAGGCTTGGGCCTTTAGACACTACCTAAATATTAATAATAATAATTAGACCTGGCCAGAAATTGGAATTCCTCTTCTGTGGGTAATTCAGAAATGAAAAAAAAAATCCTACAAAAATGGAATAAAAAAAGTGCAATTTCCCATGCAATGGGAATTCTGAAATTTTGTTTAAAAGGAGTCAAAATAAAAAAGTTGTTTTGACTTTTTAAAAATGTTTCCAAGGCTCCCATGCTGCTCAGAGCCATGGCAGTTGACCAGGTGGGGAGCTGGGCAGATCAGGGAACCTGAGGCCATGGGAGCTGCAAAGCTTCTGGGGTGCTGAGGAGCTGGGAGTCTAGGAGCCCCAGCTCTGGGGCAGTGCACTTGGCAGGCTGCTCTAGACCTGGGAGGACTGAAAGCACAGGCTCCCCAGCGTGGCAGGCTGCCCAGGAGTGGGGAAGCAATGGAGCTGGGAACAATATTCTGATGGGAAATCAAAATTTCCTGGACAAATTGAAATTTTCCCATGGAAAATGGCAATTATGCAGAATGAATGATTTTCCAATGAAAAATCCTCTGACAGAAAATTCCTGACCAGCTTCACTAATAATACTCTGGTTCTGAATCTTTATGTTATGAAAAATGCTGTGACCAGGTGGGCCATGGGAGAATTTGGCTACTGTATCTGAGGGTTGCAGAAAGCGTCTTACTTCCCCTGCAGTTGAGATGTTGCATTGATGAAGGATGCTTGATTTCTATTCAGGAGGCATGAGTCCATGAT
Organism: Chelonoidis abingdonii; assembly: GCF_003597395.2. NCBI lineage: Eukaryota > Metazoa > Chordata > Testudines > Testudinidae > Chelonoidis > Chelonoidis abingdonii. The sequence continues at coordinate 1,269 of NW_027427351.1, read as the reverse complement.
GCAAAATTCAGATCCAGAGCCACACCTCTGCCAAGTTTAGGTTAGTTCAGATTCTGCTGCTCTGCCTCTGGATCCATGGGCTGGGGAGAGGAGAAGGTTTAACACTGGAGTTGCAGCAGAGAGTCCTGTGGCACCTTATAGACTAACAGATGTATTGCCGCATGAGCTTTCGTGGGTGAATACCCACTTCGTCGGATGCATGTAGTGGAAATGTCCAGAGGCAGGTGTAAATATGCAAGCAAGAATCAGGCTAGAGATAATGAGGTTAGTTCAATCAGGGAGGATGAGGCCCTCTTCTAGCAGTTGAGGTGTGAACACCAAGGGAAGAGAAACTGCTTTTGTAGTTGGCAAGCCATTCACAGTTTTTGTTTAATCCTGAGCTGATGATGTCAAATTTGCAGATGAACTGGAGCTCAGCAGTTTCTCTTTGGATCTGGTCCTGAAGTTTTTTTGCTGCAGGATGTTCTCCAACAGGTTTTTGTATATTGCCATTCCTAATATCTGATTTGCGTCTATTTATCCTTTTACGTAGGGAGTGTCCAGTTTGGCTGATGTACATAGCAGAGGTCACCTGCACATCCACCAATGTAATATATGCCATCATATGCCAGCAATGGCAATATGCAAAAACCTGTAGGAGAACACTTCAATCTCCCTGGTCACACAATAGCAGATTTAAAGGTAGCCATCCTGCAGCAAAAAAACTCCCTGATTGAACTAACCTCATTATCTCTAGCCTGATTCTTGCTTGCATATTTACACCTGCCTCTGGACATTTCCACTACATGCATCCGATGAAGTGGGTATTCACCCACAAAAGCTCATGCTCCAATACGTCTGTTAGTCTATAAGGTGCCACAGGACTCTTTACTGCTTTTATAGATCTAGACTAACACTGCTACGCCTCTGATACTTAACACTGGAGTTGTTTCTGGCCTGTCTCAAGCATTAGCTCTATTGACACTGGTAAATGAATGTTTAGGTAGACATAGGTACTGGGGAAAGGAGGCTGAGTAGCTGCTCTCTGCCTCTTAGCATGTCAGTGTAACCCTTCTGCCCCTCTGAGTTGGCAGCAACAAGGGCCGGGTTCAGTATCCAGGGGTTCCATTTCAGCAACACAATGTATAACCGGCTCGAGCCCCCACCCAGTGACCTGGGACACTTACATACCACACCCCCCTGGGCGCCTCTAGGAGGCAATACTTCCCCTCTTGCAAGCATGGAGTCTGAGTGTAACAAAATCTTTTTAATAAAGGAAGGAATCAATGC
>NW_027427350.1:0-2982 GCF_003597395.2 Chelonoidis abingdonii | reverse complement strand
AATACATTGTCATGTATTTCAGGAAGAAAGGTGCCTACAAATATCGTTATAGATACATTAGTCAATGAGGTGTGTTTTGCTGACCTGGAATCATGTTCAGGCCCTAGCCAGAGCTGCACGTAAGCTACCATTGGCAGCTTGTATCAGAGATGCATGCTGTTCTGTTTTTGGAATAGCTCTAAAGTGCCCTTCAGAATCCAGAGCACATAAATAACCCCTGCTTCTCTGATGGAGGAAGCTGTCACAAGCCTCTGCTCCCCACACCCATAGCTCCAACAGACTTGGTTTGGCTAAGAATATTCCTGGTGATTGGGGACCTGGAGTCCCTACCAATGTCTCATGGCCTGGGGTATGGGATAGATTTCTCATTCTGTGCTCTCACTTTCATCTAGGTTAACCCCATAGCAGGTTATGTATGCCACTAAATGTGTGTTGGGCCAGTGGGAGGTTAGGACCTTGACCAGTCACACCTTGTAAGCATGTAAGTGGGTGTGGCTCTCCCTCACTATCATCTCTAAGGGAGGCCATGCACCCTTGCTACATATGCCCCTGAAACAAGCTAAATAAATGGGGAAATGAGTGGTCTTCTCCTCCAACCCAAAGGTAGGGTAGGGCCACAAATAGTTCAGGGGCCTAGGCCCTCAGAGAGGGTGGGGCACCACACAGCTGAAGGCTCTAACCTTTAGGCAGGGTAGCTGTGAGTGGTTCAGGGAGCCCAGGCCCTCAACCATGGCAGGGACCCACCAGCAAACAGTCTAGGGCACTTAGGCAAGGGATGACCATGCAGCACAGGCCTCCTGACCTAAGGAGGAGGAGTACAGCAACCCCAGAGGTGGGGTGGCAGTGGGGACATGGGCATGTCCAACTCCACCACATCCCAGCCCAAGGCCCAAACAGTGGCAGAGTGGCCCACCACTGGGTCAGCAAGGAATACACCCACAACATGCTGACTGCATCTCCAGCAGCACCACAGCTAGACAATAGCCTGGTTCCCCTGGGCTGCTTCCTATACTTCCCCTCAGGTGTACCTGCTTTCAAGGGTCATTACTCCAGGGAGAGGGAGACACTGTGAGCAGCAATCCCAGCAACTCCTCAGCATTGGGCTTGTCAGGCAGTCCTGGTGTCTGGGCAGTCTCCTCAGGACAGGCTACAGCTTAAGTCTTCCATGGGGTCCAGGTCCAGCAGCAAGCTGAAAGCACCTAGCTCCCTCAGTGGCTCCTGCTCAACTAAGCTGCAAGGCCTGCCTCTTATACTTCCTGTTCCTGTCCGGCCCTTCCATTTCTAGTGTGACAGCCTAGGCCTTCTGGGTTCTGCCCACCAGGGGGCATCTAACTCTCCCTTCAGTCTCTGAGGGAGGCTATGCCCCTTTGTGATACACCGCCTGGGGCCAATTGTGGGCTCTACATTCATAGGCTCCTTCTCTAGCTTGAGTTTCAGATGGATAAAGAGTCAGAGAAAGTTTCCCTGTAGTTTCAACAGCTTCACAAACTTTCTGGGACTTACACAGATGGGCTTTTTAAATTTAATTGCTCTTACCTAAACACCCCACCCTTAATCTACTCTCTTTCCTCTGCCCCTCTGGAAAGGCACCCATCCTGCACTATTCTTTTTTTTCCTTTCTCTGCATAGTATCTTTTATCTCCAGCCCACTCTCAGCCTTACCTGTGGTTCCGAGATTGAATTTGTGCAATGTCTCATCAAAATCAGGCAATATTTCAGGTCACTGATATGAAAAAGAGGAGAATATTTTGTTGTGGGTTTTTTAAACTCTAGAAGCCCAGAATTTCACAAAGAACATACTAGCGAAAAGAGCAAACATCCTTAAAAAGCCTAATTTACGAAACATAGCAAATTGTATAAGAGTTTTGTCAACCAATCAACAAGTAACCAATCAAATTCTCATAATACTAAACAATTAAAAAGTTTTTAAATTGCTATTCTAAAATCTGTATTAAGAAAAGGGGCAAAATATATATCAGTAGGACCAGGTTTAGTCTCTTTAAACCTCTAAAGGGAACTAATGAACAGCATGCACAAGTTTAGGCCTATGGCTTGTTTGGGGTGGGAAGGGGATGTCAGATTTGATTTTAAGATGCCTAGACTCCCTAGAACAACAGATTCAAATCTCAACAGGAGCTTTTAATTCTTCCAGGGTAAGTACATTGAAAAGACTCTCATAATCTGCACGATATTCACTATGTTCAAGAAAGCAAGGTCTCATTTGCAATTTAGGGACCCACCTTTTTATAAACTGAAGACTCACCGATGAATGCAGTTAACCACCAGTACAATTTCTATATGCAATAACCCAAATCAGGTAGTTGAATAACCCTTTGATGGCCTTAATGTGCCCAGCTCATTTGGAAAATTATCACTAATCACATTTTTGACGACAGAAACAAGAATCTGTCCTGTGTGCAATACAGTCAGTTTCCTTACCATACTTAGCTGTCTACTATAATTGTATAGTAAGAGACATTAGCATGTTACACTATTGGCCTGTTCTTGCTCCTGTTCAGATTGATGGGAGTTCTGTTTTTGTTTGCAGAGGGAATAGGATTGGGATTTAAATTTAATCATGTAAGGTGTCAAATAAAATCTAGTTTTGGGTAACATCTTACCTATGACCAAAATTATCACACAGACATGGTGTCATGGGGGCAAGAACCAATGAATCTGTGTGCAAAACGTAGTCATTACAGGGCATCTGCCACAGCTGTTACTGCTGGAAGTCAGAACAAGCAGCTCCTGTCAAAAATATGCATGTATCTATTTTTTTTTAATAAGGGTTGAGTTCAGCATTATTGTAGACATTGCCAAAGACAAGGTAAGTGTATGACAGGCATATTGTGGTCATTATGTAAGGTATTGTTAAAAGTGTGACAGGCCATAACTCTTACAGAACTCCCATTGCATATTAATACAGAATTCAGCAAAAGGTTCTGATGAAACTAAATATTTTGACAGAATGAATCTGGCCAC
>NW_027427349.1:0-2033 GCF_003597395.2 Chelonoidis abingdonii | reverse complement strand
TCCTGTGGCACCTTATAGACTAACAGTCATATTGGAGCATGAGCTTTCATGGGTGAATACATGCATCTGACGAAGTGGGCATTTACCCATGAAAACTCATGCTCCAAAACGTCTGTTAGTCTATAAGGTGCCACAGGACTCTTTGCTGCTTTTAATTTTTCTTGTCTTTCCCCCATGTTCTCTTGTCCTTCTAGTGATGCAGTGGCAGAAAGTAGCAGTATTCTAGATTGTCTCTCCGACATTTTCCTGATCTGTGACAAGAGCTCCATGTTTGTGGATCCCAAATAATGCTGGATCCAAACCTGAAATCTTCATAAGGTGATATTCCCAACTGACTTCAGTAAGAATTTTGACAGAGTAAGCAGTTCGTGTTTGGACCTATAATTTGCTGCCTTGATGCAAAATCAATTTATATCCAATGAACTTTTGACTGTAACTTTTGCATGGGGTTTCCTTAAAAAATATTACTGCTTTCCAAGAATCTTTCTCCATTATATGTATGCATTCAAGGCTATTTTTCTTCATTACATGATCTTGCATTTTTTCCAAAGTATTGATATTTCCTGCTCATTTCTAACCTGCCTTTTTCCCTTTGTATAATTTCTGTCTCCTCGCTCCTGCATGCAAAATGTCCCAATTTAGTATCATCTGCAGACTTAATTAATGTGTTGTTTACTTCTTTCTCCAGATCATTAATAATGTTGTTAAATAAACCTAAGTCTAACACCAATCTCTTTGGCACTCCGCTGGACACTTCCGTTCAACTTGATGCATTACTATTTATCTTTAGCCTCTGTATACGGTCCTTCAGCCAGTTCTCAGTCAATGTGACAGTGTTCCTAGCTGAGCCAATTTGTGATGGATTTTAATTCAAACCAAGAGAGAATTTCCTGAAAAGGAGAGAACCAAATGCAAACAAACAAACATCCAGAAATTGGTACTGCTTGCTTTTATTGACTGTGTCTGTAGGGCTTATGGAAAAGTTATTTGTATCTGCCTGTGTAGGTAGTATATTGAGGCCCATCAATGTGGTATCTCAGCACTTTACTCAGTCCCTTTAAAAATAAGTGAGGGGTAAATTGTTTAGATAAACAAGGAACTGTCACACTAAAGAAACTGAATTCAGGGTCAGATCCTGAGCTCACGTAAACTAGTGTAGCTCCATTCAAAGCAATGATTTCAAATAAGCCACAGTTTCTTTACAAGGAGGATGACTAAGTATTGGAACAACCTACCAAGGGTTATGGTGAGTTCTTGATCACCTGGAGTTATTAAAGCAGAACTGGAGGTCTTTCTGAATGCTCAGCTCAACCACAAGTTATGGACTTGATGTGGGAACCATGTGGGGAAATTCTATTGCTTATGTAATCCAGGAGATCTTAAAATCTAATACTCTGTGACTTACCCCAACTGTGGAGCTCAGATCGGTTATAGGAATATCATAATATATTTTCCCCCAATGCCTGTTGAAAAATAAAAGTGGACTACTGGGTCTTGATTCAGCAAAGCATGTGCCCAAATCTGCAGCTGAGCTGCAGGGGACTCCCTGTCCAGCCGATGCCCCTGGGGCAGCAAGATGCAAGATGCAGGGGAGCATGGGCAGCAGGTTTAATAGACCAGGGAAGGCTAAGCCTTCCCTGGCACAGCTGCTGCCAACTCACCTCTGGACACCTGCTCCGCCCCTTCTCTGAGGTGCCCACCGCCTGCTGCTGCTGGCTGGTGGGTCTTTCTCCTCTCCTCCACTCCACCTTCCACCTCTGGAGGTCCCCGCGACTCACTGTATCCCTCTTTTTCTACAACTTCCTCCCCCATGGGGGCAGGTGGATGAGGAGGGACACGGTGAGTGGTGGGAGATGGGGGTGATGAGTGACGCAGTGAGCTGGCGTCAGGTGGGAGTGTGGGGAGGGATGCAGCAGGTGCAGGGGTGGTCTTGTGGCAGGGTGAGCAGGGACATGGTGGAGGGGGCAAGGAAGGGTACAGTGGCTGGGGGAGGTCTTGGAGCAGGGTGAAGAAGGAAGCAGTGAGTGGGGGGG
>NW_027427348.1:0-1142 GCF_003597395.2 Chelonoidis abingdonii | reverse complement strand
TTTTTTTTTTTTTTTTGGTACAGAATTCTACCAGGAGTATATACTAAAGAAGGCTGTGGTACAAAATGAATTCATTTATCTCAATGAATTCTGTATTTTAAAAACTACTACCACCAAGTGACCAGATTGTGCACTGCTATACAATATTTGACAAGACATTATGGCAGACTGACTATTGCCTGCAATATGCTTAGTGAACTTTGAGTTGACTTAAACCTTATTGAATTAGTTTAAAAATCTTTGGAGTTCATTGTATTGAAAATGAAGTTGTGTATTTCCATGGAAAGAGTAAATAGAAGAACAGCAGTGACTGACTGGGCAAACTTACTCTGGTTGTGACACCTCCAGAAAAGCCCCCCCCCCGCCCCCCCCATATGTGTAAATACTAGTTCAAATGGGATTCTTCAGGGACAATACCATCAAACACTTACCTTTCATTAACTAACTGGCCACGCTCACTTAACAACTAACAATCTCCATGGCAAGAAGAGTCCTGTGCCCTCCCTACTAATGCAGCCTACACAATGCAAATGAAATAAGGCATACTCCCAAGGTGCAAATACACCTCTTTCCTTTGATGGGCCTGCACCCTGTGAGGCCACAGCCCTCCAGATCTTCTCATATCCCAATGATGAGTCTTGGAAGCTGCTCAAGTTATTCCTTCACTGTTCAATACAGCTAACAGTGAATACAGCTGGAGTGCATGCAGATAATTCTCAGTGGCTATTGACTACTCCAGAGGATGAAGAGTTAATTATATAGGAATGTATCTTAACTCTGTTTTTCTTGGTTTTCACAAATGGGGGTATTGTGGAACTTGATATTCTGGAGGGGCACAAACTACAACTAGGCAGCCTTGACTCTGGGTTAACAAAGTTTTTTGCCACTTAATCTTCTTGTTTGTTCCTTTGCGTGGAGCTGTGTTGAGAGAATAGGCTTGATCCGACAAAAACTTTTGGTTTTCATTTGTGTTGTGGGTAGAATTGCTTTTACAAACCATCAGTTTAGAACAGGCGTGGGCAAACTTTTTGGCCCAAGGACCACATCAGGGTTGCAAAACTGTGTGGCAGGCTGGGTAGGGAAGGCTGTGCCTCCCCAAACAGCCTGGCCCACGGCCCCCTCCTGGGACCCCCCCATCCCTA
>NW_027427347.1:0-1185 GCF_003597395.2 Chelonoidis abingdonii | reverse complement strand
GGCGGGGGGGGGGGGGGGGTCACTCTTTTCTCCCGGCCTGGCAAACGGCCCCTAGCACGCCGGAACCGCTCTAGTCACAAACAGCGACGCACGCGTTTCCTTGCTCTCCCAGGGGGCTGTCGGGCCAGAACCGGCCCGCTCCCATGGCGCCAGGTGCTGGGGCCACGCATGCAACCCCGCCGCCAGCTGCTCCCCAGCGCGGCTTACCAATACACCACGCGGACTTGGAGAGCCATGACAGCTGCTGCCCAGGCGCTCGGGACAGCCTGGCCTGGAACGTTGAAACCTCGGGCGTTCCAATTTAGAACACGGCAGCGCAGCCTGCTTTAACGCCAACGTTCCGACGAGTCCATTGGCAGGAAGCAAAGGGGAGGAGACCGTTTACAGCACTTTTGTTCCTCCGTACAGTAAACCTAGTCCCCTTAGCTGTTCCCTCCTCCCCCCAAAACTGGGTTCGATACCACTAGGGTCGTGTTTCGTGGGAAACGGGTCTAGAGCGGAATGCAGCGGTCTGGCAATGACACATGAGACTCCCCCTTTCTCCTTCCCGGCAGTGGTCTCGCCCCAGGCGCTCCTTGTCGCTTGATGCTGACAGGTGTAATTAACAAAGGGGAGGCGGAGAGATTCGCTGGTGTTTCCAGAACAACTATTTTAATAACGCGCAATTAGTTTAGGAAAGAAGTTTCTCCCCTCCGCTGCCCAGAGCTGGGACTTTGCCCTGAACGTACGGATAGAGGTCCAGTCCCATAACGAAAGCGTTGCAGAGAGGAGCCGATACAATCCAGAGGCTAGGGCATTTCTTTGAAAGGGGGGAAAAGCTTTCCAGGACTTACAGATCCTTAAACTCAAGGTTTCCTAAATGAATTCCCCACACCACCTGCTCTTCCCCACATGGCTATCAATGCAGAATTTCTGGGCCAGGGCCAGGGCCTGGGCACACACAGACCTCCAACCAGTCCTGTGTTTGGCTGGACTGTCTTGCCTTGACCCCACAAACTCCCCTCTCCACTGTGAGGGCAAAGGAATCCTCAGCTGACTAGAGAAGGCACAACTCTCTCTCTCACCCCCTCCTACCTTCACTGGGGGGAGAGGGCATATCAAGGAGACTAGGATGAGCCCTAGCTGGCCATGACAAGCCAGTGGATTTGAGAACAGCCCTCAAGCTGCTCTGCATTACTGGCCACA
>NW_027427346.1:0-2310 GCF_003597395.2 Chelonoidis abingdonii | reverse complement strand
TCTGTATCCACAAAAAGAACAGGAGTACTTGTGGCATCTTAGAGACTAAGAAATTTATTTGAGCATAAGCTTTTGTGGGCTACAGCCCACTTCATCGGATGCATGTAGTGGAAAATACAGTAGGTAGATATATATATATAGATATATATATAGATATATACACACACACACACACACAGAGAACATGAAACAATAGGCGCTTCCATACAGAGTCTAAGGAGAGTGATCAGTTAAGGTAAGCTATCATACAAACTAAGGAGTGTTACTTTCTAAAAAGATACGTTCTAGTAAGTTCAAAACACAAGCCAGTGGGCTCCATGCAGAAATAATTGGGTGAAATTCTATAGCTTGTATTATGGAGGCTGTCAGACAAGATGATGATAATGGCCTCTTCTGCCCTTTAAAACAATAATCTTACAAACAAATCTCCCAAGATATTCTTCTTCCACCATGACATCATTTCCTTAGTTGAGACATGTTATTTCCTACTGACTTAAGATTTTGTGTCACTTGCAATATGATGACCTCTCTGTCAAGTTGGGCCTTATTTATCTTGTTTTAGATATTATTTATAGATTCCAAAGATCATAAAAGAAGAAATGCGTTATTTAAAAAAGACTCCTTTGGAGAAGTAGTATTATTTTACAGATATGACACTGAGGTGACATGAGTTGCCCAAGGTCACACTGCAAGTCTAGGATATAGCTATCCTGATGCCTTGTTCTCCACTTTAGCCACAAGATTCACTGTCAAAGCCCCACTAATGTTATCCATGTGGAGTTACAGAACTGGAACTGTAGCATAAGCAGATGCTTCTTGAAGTCTTTGAATCCCCATAGGTAGCTTTGAACACATGCAAGTTCTCTGATCTTTCTAATTTAGGGCCACATATAATATATAATCATAGAACTGTAAGTCGCTGATCACTGTCAAATGGATCAGAGAAGTGCTGATAATATATCAGAGGCGTAGCCGTGTTAGTCTGGATGTGTAAAAGCAGCAAAGAGTCCTGTAGCACCTTATAGACTAACAGATGTATTGGAGCATGAGCTTTCGTGCACCCATGAAAACTCATGCTCCAATACATCTGTTGGTCTATATGGTACCACAGGACTCTGCTGCTTTGCTGATAATATAGACAGATGAGACTGAAATTACTGGTTGATCAGAACTTAAGAACATCCGTATTTCTGGAATTGTTCTTTATTTATCTAAGGAGTTTACAGTAGGAGTGCAGATCTTTATGGTTACAACAGTTTTAGACTTAAATAAATAAATGAATGAACTGAGCCACACTTACATGATTTCATTTTCAATGAATAAATCACATCACAGTTCTGAAAAATGAATTAATTTTTTACATCATTACACTTTCACTGAAGTGCTTCTCAAGGCAGCTGTTCAAGTATCAACAGGGGATAGTTTTCACTGAAATCACTGGGGCCAGTTATGCACAGCAGTTAAACAAGCTTTTCTCATTAGTGCTAGAACAAGGTAAAATAAAATAGTTTTCATATTAGAGTCTTCTTTTTACTCTGAGCAAAGCATTAAGCAAACAATACAATCTAACCAGAGCCATAGATTATCTGCAGGAATGACATACAGATTTGCACTGAACCACTGGAATAGGTTTCCTAAGGAGGTTGTGGAATCCCCGTCACTGGAGGTTTTTAAGAGCAGGTTAGACAAAGACCTGTCAGGGATGGTCTAGGTATACCTGGTCCTGCTTCAGCAGGGGGTGGGGGTGGGATGGACCAGATGACCCCTCGAGGTCCCTTACATTCCTACATTTCTATGTTCTATGGTTTATTATCCCTGTTGACTTTCACCCTGTCTTTATTACTTACTTATTTTACATTAGTGTATAGAACCTCAACTGAGACTGCGGCCTATTGTACCAGGCTCTCTACCAACATAACCTCTTGCCCTAAATAGTGAAGACAGCCAAAGTGTCAGAGATAAGTAGTATTATCATTCCCATTTCACAGATCTGAGACAGAGATCAAGTGGCTTGCTGAGAGTCACACTGAAAGTCTTTGGAAGAGACAGGATTTGAATCACTAGCACCCATGGCTGAGGGTGATCCAAGATAATGACACAGAACGTAGTGAGACAGCAAGTTACAGATTCACTAGGGATATTTTCATGTGACAAGCACTGCTCAGGTTGTGTATGTATTATATACATATAAAATGTAAAACCCATCCAAGATACTCTCATCTATTCTCTACTCCAAATTATAGTGGTACACTATTATCAGGCCCGGTGCTAGGATGTTTCGTGCCCTAGGTGAAACTTCCACCTTGCGCC
>NW_027427345.1:0-1354 GCF_003597395.2 Chelonoidis abingdonii | reverse complement strand
TGGACATGGGGCTGGCTGGAGGCAGGGCAGGGGCTGACTGGAGGTAGGGTCTGGCTGCAGGCAGGGCAAGGGGTGCGGGGCTGGCTGGAGACAGGGGTGTGTGGGGCTGGCTGGGTGGCTTCAGGCAGGGCCGCAGCAGTGTGCAGCAGGGGTTAGCAGGGCTGGAGACAGAGGAGTGCGAGACTGGCTGGCTTCAGGCAGGGAGGTGCAGTAGGGGTTGGCTGGAAACAGGGCAGGGGTGTGCAGGGCTCGCTGCAGGGGGTGCAGGGCTGGCTGCAGGCAGGGCAGAGGTGCAGGGCTGGTGGTATATGGCTGGTGCGAGAAGGGATGTGTGGGGAGCTGGCTGGCTTCAGGCAGGGCCGCAGAGGGTACAACAGGGGTTGGCTGGAGACAGGGAAGGGGGTGCAGGGCTGGCTGCAGGGGGCGGGTCTGGTGCAGGCAGGGTGTGCAGCAGGGGCTGGCTGCGGGCAGGAGGTGCAGGGCTGGCTGGAGACAGGGACTGGCTGTGGGCAGGAGGTGTGGTGCTGGCAGGAGATGGGCTGGCTGCGGACAGGGGGTGTGGGGCTGGCTGGAGGCAGGGGCTGGTGCAGGCAGGGCAGGGGCTGAGGGGCTGGAGGCAGGGCAGGGGGTGCAGCAGGGGCTGGCTGTGGGCAGGGCATGCACGTACAGGGGGTACAGCCCACTCTGTATGGTAAGTGCCCTCTCCTCCCTCCCTCAGCACTGGGGTAGCAGCAGCAGCCTGGGGCTTTGGGGCTATTTAAATGGCCCAGGGCTCCCCTGCTTCTACCACCTCGGCCCTTTAAATAGCTGAGGGAGCCCTGGGGAAACAGTGGGGCTCTGGGGGCTATTTAAAGGGCCAGGGCAGTAGAACCAATGGGAACCCTGGACTTTTTAAATAGCTCCCAGAGCCCCGCAGCCCTACCCAAGCCCTATCCCAGTCCCTGCTGGGAGCTCCAAGCCCTTTAAATTGCCCCCTGGGGAAGCCGGGCCACCCCAGTGCGGCGAACTGGCTTTTGCTGGTACACGGTACCAGGGCTTGGGCACAGGGCCCTCTTAGGCATGGGGCCCAATTCAGGGGAATTGGGATAATCGGCCTAAAGCTGGCCCTGTGTGGGGGTGGAGTGGGGTGGGGCAGGACTTGGTCCCATTCTGGGCACCACCAAAAATTATACAAACCTCCTGCCCCTGTCCAGCCCAACCTTCTGCTGATGCACCTCAGCCCATACCTGTGCAGGGTTTGAAGCTTCCATTGCTTAAATTCCAGGACACTGAGGGATTTCAGCTCCCCTTTGCCCAGAGGGAACCTTCACCCCACTCCCAACCAGGTTCTTGTCCATGGGATCACTGTAGGGGG
>NW_027427344.1:0-2090 GCF_003597395.2 Chelonoidis abingdonii | reverse complement strand
ACCATCACTTATTTGCACCGTGGTGTCTAGAAAGTGGACCTCCCGTGTAGATTGGTCCAGGCTGAGGTTGATGGTGGGGTGGAAGCTGTTGAAATGGTGGTAGAATTTGTTTGGGATTTGTGTTCGACAACCGACGTTTGGTGGGCGTTTCATCAGCATCTAACAGCTTTTGTGTCACTCATCCAGAATCACACATTCCTGTCACTTTCATAGTAATGTTCAAAACCAGGAAATAAAATGTTGTTACTGCCATCTAGGGGTGAGTAAAAGTGAGGTGGATGCAAGTACTTCTACCATCCACCAGAATATTTTAGGAAAGGTGGTTTGATTTGGATCATATCCTGCTATGGATGGTTTACATAGCCCCATTCTTTATTCTTATAGCCCTGTGAACTGGGTACAAAGGGTTACTTGTCATGATTCCACCTCTACCCTATCTCATATGTTTTTTCTGACTCAGTTATGATAAATGAACAGTGCTCAGCATTTTTGTGAGACTACTCACATGAGCAGCCTTAACAAAATCAGTGGGATTCAGGAAGGCTGTACCAGCTGGTAAAAGTAGTGGAGAAAAAGGCTCCAGCACGGACAGCAATGAGAAATCAACAGTGCTACTCCTGTGAGTTGAGGCTTTGGGTTCAAGTGTAGTTTGCGTCTATCAAAAGGGTTTGGCCTGCTGAAGGCTGTCGTTGCAAATCGTGCTGATATGAAGAACAGAGAAATACAGAAATGTAGACCGCATATGTGTACCTGCTGCTGACACCTTGGATTTCCTTCTCCTGAGGAAACCATCCCAATGGCCACAGCTAAAACATTTATTTCAAGTGGTGTCTAAAGATTCAATAGCTAACTGGAGATGGGGAGGGCTCTGAGTTACTACAGAGAATTCTTTCTCAGTGTCTGCCTGCGGGGTCTTGCCCACATGCTGACGATCTAACTGATCACCAACTTTGGGATCAGGAAGTAATTTTCCCCTGGGTCAGATTGACAGAGACCCTGGGGGGGTTGCCATTCCTCTGCAGCATGGGGCCTGGGTTACTTGCAGGTGGATTCTCAGTAACTTTAAGTTTTTAAACCATGATTTGAAGACTTCAGTAACTCAGCCAGAGGTTAGAGGTCTATTACAGGAGTGGGTGTGAGGTTCTGTGACCTGTCATGTGCAGGAGGTCAGACTAGATGATCATGATGGTCACTTCTGACCTTAAAGTCCGACTCTGGGTCTACATTTCTGGAGAATGAAGCTCCTTTATTTATGCACAGAACAGCATAGGCAGGAGCCATTTGACACCCTCCACACTGCAATGCCAATGTGCCTCCACTCCATCCCGGAAGAATTACATCTAATTGTGACAGGATCCATCCAAAATTTGGTCTGCTGATACTGTCAACAACGACGATGCCAATTGGTTCCATTTGCAATTAGTTCCATTTGTAGTTTTGTGGTGTGGACACTTTTTTACAAATAACTGGAGTGAAATCAAATACCACATTTTATACAGGCCAGCAAACTACTATCTAACGGGAAAGACATACTGGGGCAGGCCAATGGCCCATCTAGTCCAATATCCTGTCTTCCGACAGTGGCTGACACCAGATGCTTCAGAGGAAAAGACTAGAACAGGGCAATTATTAAGTGATTCATCCCCAGTTGTCCAGTCCCAGTATCTGGCTTAGGGACATCCAGAGCCAGGGCCGGCTCCAGGCACCAGCATTCCAAGCTGGTGCTTGGGGCGGCAATTTTCAAGGCGCAGCAGTCCCTGTTGTTTTGCCCCCAGCAGTGCGCCAAATTGCTGCTGCGTACAGCGGGGGCAATCCGTGTGCCCTTACGATGGCACGTGCATTTCTGCAGTGGCAGCAATTCAGCAGCAGCTTCTATATTTAGCTGTCTGTGGCGGCTTCAGCTAAACATAGAAGCTACTGCCGAATTGCCGCTGCCGCCCTAAGGGCACACGGACTGCCCCCACCATCTGCGGCGGCAATTCGGTGCCCTGCTTGGGGCGGCGAAACTGTAGAGCCGGTCCTGTCCGGAGCATGGCATCCCTGACCATCTTTCCTAATAGCGACCGGTAGACCTATCCTCCATGAACTTA
>NW_027427343.1:0-8085 GCF_003597395.2 Chelonoidis abingdonii | reverse complement strand
ACTTTTTTAGAGAATTTTTACTGTCTTATCACAGAGGTGAGTGACGTTCGCCAATAAAATGATGAGTCAATCAGGCCTTTACCTATGCTGTCTAGCTTTGCCACAACAGGTATAAAAGATCTCTTACACTACCGTCAAAGCACTTTGCAAACACCAGTTAGGAAACGGGTATTAAATATAAATTATATTGTCTTTATTGCCTTTTATTCAATTCTGTCGCCATTACTGCTCGTTCTATTATTACATAAAGTCCCTCAAGGGGGAGGGAAGCTCAGTGTTTGAGCATTGGCCTGCAAACCCAGGGTTGTGGTTCAATCCTTGGAGTGGCCATTAGGGATTTCGTGATTGTCCTGCTCATGCAGGTGTGGACTAAGTAGGACTGACTGCCTGAAGGTCCCTTCCACCCTGATTATTCTGTGATTCCTGAAAACAATTTCCACTGATACATCCAGCATAACCACACGAGTGCACAAGTATATGACATTATTTCATTGCAATTGAAGAGAGCCACTACTGCAAACTAGGGAAACCTTTTAAACTCATTAAGGGCCTAATCTCTATCACCAACGCAGTCAAGAATTCCATTCAGTAATGGGACTACACCAGAGCAAAGTTAACAACTGGATTATAAGGATCTTCGTTGAAGTTTTATGGGTCCCAATAACATCTCTTCAGCTCTATGTTGCTCCGCCTTAAGGAGAGTTATATTAATAGGGCAAAAGTTCAGAAAATAAAGATAACAAAATGTAGTCACTTATTTTAAAAGATGTATCTGGCTAGTGGACAGATACGTCAGTGAATAGCTGAGTTACTTCTCTTCCCTCCCACTACACCTGAGTGCAGAAGGCCGTCAGTGCAGTAGAATTGCTGCAGTGTCATAAATATATCAATATTCTTAGATATATTCAGTCTGTGAACCTTCAGTATATGGACACATAGGTTGAACCTAACTATAACTTTGAGATACATACAATTGATTGGTCATTCCCTGAATTTGTTGTTACTAAATTTCCCAGCAGAGAAGTTTGGATTTCCCCCATCTAGCATTTTAGCCCTTGATGTCATGAGTTGATAGTTTTCTCCCACTCCCAAGATCAACAGAGCAGTTAAAGAAGATACACCAGCATTTTAAAAAGTATTGTAGGCAAAAACAACTGGGGTGAGTCAGTCTACAGTGTCCCTCAAAGTTGCTGTATTTGGTCTAGATATTGCAGTGTGTTTGTACAAAAGTAACATTAACGTTGTTGTTGTCCCCAAAGAATGCAACAGTGTTACCTCTTTTCTCACATTTCAAGTCATTCTTGCCTATGAAATATTGCCCGACAGGAGGAGTTACTGCTATAGCAAGCCATTTCTTTCTTGTTCCCTTTCCCTCTCCTCCTGTATCATCTTCTCCTTTTCATTCCTATACTATTTTCTGCTTCTTCCCTTGTCTATCCTCTCATTCTGGTTCTTTTTAAATATTAAGTAAATTATATTATGGCAACTCCCAAAAGCCCTAGTCAGAATAATGGCTTTATTATGCTACGCATTGTACAAATGCCTAGGAAGACAGAGAAAAGACCTGATTATATTTTTGGTTCTTTCTATCACCTCTCTCATTCCTATTTTCCTATTCCTCCTTTCTCTACTGTTCTCTCTTTATCCTATTCCCTCACTTTGTTTCACCTCAAACCCTCTCATCTCTTCAGCAATCTAATTGCAACTCATCTTCTCACTGCAAGTTCAGCCCCTATACTGGAGTAACTTTTGGATAATGTTGCATCCTGGGTATGTAAAGGCCCCCAGCACCTCAAGTCTTGATGATTGGAAGAGGTTATTGATATATTCCATGTATCTCCACTTAATGGAGAGGGCTTATTTGAAAATAGCAGATTAGTTAAGATGTTGGTAGTACTATTGTGCATGCCTTTCCCCATGGAAAGCCCTGCGTCAGATATAGTACATAATTAGAAGGAGCGAGGTTCTGGAACAACAGTAGTGGGTCAAACAACCTACCTAGTTTTAAAATGGAGCTTGATAAAGTTATGAATGGGTTTATATGATGGGGTTGTGTGCAACAGCGGGGGCTGGACTTGATGTTCCAGTCAGTCCCTCCCAGTATTATGTCCCTAAGTGTCTCCCATTGTCCAGTGTGGCCAGGATTCACTCTTTTTAATCCTGTGCCAATCTTATAAGAAAATTTGTCTTTGTGACCATACCACTGGGCTATTTTAATTTAATTTAAGGTTTCCAGCAATGCCTGTTTATTGCTGGAGTCTAGTCCAGAATACAGAAATTGTTTGCTCACTTATGCACTCTTTACACTGGAGGTCCATAAAGTGAATTAAATTGAAGGCTCTGTTTACATTACAACTATAAACAGAGTCAGGAATGCTAGTTACACCAAGGGTTTTCCCTTACTCTTATTATAATTTGGATAAGAGCTGTAGTGCATTAGGGCCTATCTAGCATAACCAGGCTAAAGCTTTGGATGCTTCAGAGTTTTAAACTAGTTGTAGGGACACTTAGGTCCCAACAACACTTCAACAATGTTGTAATTGGGGGCCCCTGATGAAGTTATGGTTGCAACATATATGAGGCCTAAAGACTATCCATGTATGTTGTCTTTGGTAGTTTTTAAAACCTTAATGGTAGAATCTAGATTGGCTTTATTTAATAAAAAAATCATAGAAATGTAGGACTGGAAGGGACCTCAATAGGTCATCCAGTCCAATTCCTTGCACTGAGCCAGGACTAAGTATTGGCTAAACCAGGGATAGGCAACCTATGGCACGTGTGCCGAAAGTGACACGCGAGTTGATTTTTCAGTGGTAATCACATTGCCTGGTCCTGGCCACCGGTCCGGGGGCTCTGCATTTTATTTTAATTTTAAATGAAGCTTCTTAAACATTTTAAAACCTTATTTACTTTACATACAACAATAGTTTAGTTATATATTATAGACTTATAGAAAGAGACCTTCTAAAAAAGTTAAAATGTATTACTGACACGCGAAACCTTAAATTAGAGTGAATAAATGAAGACTCAGCACACCACTTCTGAAGGTGTTGTTGACCCCTGAGCTAGAACCCCTGACAGTGTTGTTCTACCTGCTCTTGAAATCTTCTAATGATGGAGATTCCACAACCTTCCTAATTAATTTGTTCCAGATACTAACTGGAGCCCTTGAACCTCATTCTGGGGTTTTTAGATCCTGCTGTGCCTTTTATGATTATATGTTAGGTCAGCAGGTTGTTGGGCCTAGAACTATGTGAAACTCATTTTCTCTTAAATCTTTTCAGTCTTAATTTCTTTGATGGGGCTCTCTCTCTCTTGCGTGAGCGGAATTACCAAGATCAGTCCCAGGCACAGCTTTCTCCACAGGCTTTATTAGTCTTACTAGAATCCCTGAGATTGCTAAAAACAGTCAGTGGGTATGATACAAAATCCCAGATGCCTACAAAGAACTCAAGCTCCATCATCAAAACAATTTGCTTGCCCCATCTGGATACTTTGTCGCCGACTACAGGTCCTGCTTTCCCTTGATTAGTGGCTGATTCTTAGTGGAGATTCATTGCTGTATCTTGCAATTGGGCAACATGCACTCCTGGCTTGCAGCTGATAAGCCTTTCCTCGATTGGCATCTAATCAGTGGAGAATTGGCAGTGCAAGGAGTGTAGTGTATTATATCTATCCAGAAGGTGCCAACCTTTATAGAAGTATGTGTGCGGCCAGGCCAACGTGGCAGGGGAATTAATGTATTACTTAAATATCCTGTAGAGTACAGCTTAACATAAATAACTGCGAATACCAAAATGTAGCCACATTAAATATTTAGGGTTATATTATAATATGTAACAAACAAAAAACCCAAAGTTTAGTTCTAAACATTGTGGTCTTCATTTTTTTTGCACTTCATGTATTGTAATCACTTTTGCATTTATAATTTTATTGTGTATACGCCACTATTAATACTGCACTATTATTATTGAACTGTAACTTGCAATTCTGTAACATCACAATTGAATCATCCTTGTTTATCTGTAATGAATATTTTAACACTTGTAATCCTAAATTTTTAATCTCCTTGAGAAAAGGTGTCAACAAAATAAATAATAACAAACAACTTTGAAGAGAGGTAAATGTTTCCCCGTCTACGAGCTACCATATAAAATGATGTTTCTTCTAATGTTTTATAAAAAATAAAATAAAAAATATATTTTTAGAAAACCTAACAAACACCATCAACAGGCTGTAAGATAGAAGTAATACGATATCTACTGAGCAAAAAATGTAAACTTAATGCAGTTTTCATTACATGATTATCCAGGATTGCCGTGGATATCTAAGAATGCATCTGATCCGATCTCATAGTGCATCTTGGCCATTAGCAGTATGATCACGTCTTTCCCACAGCACATAAGAAACGTATGTTAAAAAGTGGGGGGCATAGCTCCCTGGCTTCCTAGGTGCTGCCAGATCTCTACCCAACCAGGACTCTGGGATGTGGAGAGGTCAGCTACTCCTATTTGCCCATCCCCAGCCAATCAGGCTGCAGAGTAGTTTTAGCCTTCAAAGCCTTGCTGCTGATTGATGGAGTGGGAGAGGTTCCACATCTCTGCCATTTTACATATCTATCTATCTATCGCTGGCAATAATCCTGCACTGGCACATGGATATATTGGCTAAGTCATCCAGTGTCTCTCCATCTTGAACATCTATGTCCCTGTGAATAACTCCTATTTACAATCATGTTAGTACAGATTTTATAACTAGGTGCGTTCATTTAAAAATGAAATCATCGTTAGTTTTATGCTTAAATAATTGGCTGCAAACTATTTCAACTGCCTCACACCAACCAAGAAAATCAAGTTGCAGCACTTGACTTGCAGTGGGCACACACCTCCTGGGGCAGGGCCAGTGCAAGGATATTTTGCGTCCTAGGCGAAACTTCCACCTTGCACCTCTGCCCCGCACATCGGTTCATTGAGGGGCAAATCCCAGCGAGCCCTTTATAGACCCCAGGGGCCAGCCATGCCCAAGCGCTGCTCCCCAGACCAGGTTCCCCCCTCCCCACCTCCTGAACTCCCCTGGAGGGTGCACAGCCCCCCTGCGAGCCCTCCCCACCCCACCCAGATGGCCCCTGCCCCGAGTCCACTCACTGGCTTTGCCGGGCTTGGGCCGCTGCAGCAGCTCGGCAGGGAGGAGCCGCCTTCCAGAGGCACCGGAGAGCCAGAATGTCCCGCTTGCGGCAGCAGCGAGCTCCAGCCATGGAGGATCTGGCGCGTTGCAGGGGGGCAGCAGCCCCACAAAGGCGGCAGCGCCACTACCGGGGAACAGCTGCGCCCCCTCGCCCCTCCTGCCCGGGCTATGGC
The DNA here is from genome assembly GCF_003597395.2 of Chelonoidis abingdonii. NCBI lineage: Eukaryota > Metazoa > Chordata > Testudines > Testudinidae > Chelonoidis > Chelonoidis abingdonii. The sequence continues at coordinate 2,728 of NW_027427343.1, read as the reverse complement.
CCAGGGCCCCCTCCGGGGGCTCCTGCAGGCTGCAGTGGATGTATGCGGGTGCCAACCCCCATGCGACCCCGGCTCCCCTCTCGCCTAGGGTTACTATATTTCAACAATCAAAAAAGAGAGGAGATCCCTGCCCTAGCCACATCCTCATCCACTCCCTCCCACTTCCCACCCCGATTGCCCTGGTCAGAACCCCCAGCACCCCCTGCTCCTTGTCCCCTGACTGCCCCCTCCTGGGACCCCTGCCTCTAAGTGTCCCCCAGAACCCCACCCCCTACCTAAGCCTCCCTTCTCCTTGTCCCCTGACTGCCTCTCCTGAGACCCCCCACCCTAACTGCCCCCCTAGGATCCTACCCCCGTCTCCGACTGCCCCAACCCTTATCCACACCCCCGCCCCCGGACAGACTCCCGGGGACTCCCACATCCCATCCAACCACTCCCCGCCCCCGACAGGACCCCCAGAACTCCCAACCTATCCAAACCTCCCCCTGACTGCACCCCAGGACTCCCCTTACTAGGCCCATGCACAGACGCTGGCTCCACATGGAGGCAAAACTCCACATGGAGTGCTGAGGCAGCTGGGGGAGGAGCTGCAGAAGGGACAGCGGCGGCGGCAGCTCACACTTTTGGTAGCCGCTGAGCCTGAGCGTGGTGAGGGGAAGGTGAGGGGGCTCCTGCAGTGGATGCATGCGGTGGCAGTCCCCGTGCGCCCCCCGGCTCCCTCCTTGCTGTGCTTGGGCTCTGTGGCTCCTGGGAGTGTGAGCGGCTGCCGCCGCCCCTCTCGCAGCAGGCTCAGGGCCCTGCACCCCAGCGGCTTACACTCCTGGGAGCCTCAGAACCTGAGCACGGTGAGGGGGAATCTGTGGGGCGTGCCTGCTGCCGGTCTGGGTTCCCGGCTGCTGGGCCTGCTCAGCCTGCTGCCGGCCTGGAGTTCTGTTCACTCAGCGGGCTGTGTGCTGAGCAGGACTGGCGGCTGGGACCCCGGCTGGCAGCCGTGTGCCAGGCAAAATTGCCTCGTGTGCCAAAGGTGGCACGCGTGCCGTAGGTTGCCGACCTCTGCACTATTCCAATATTGGTTGCAGGATCACAGTACTACTTAGCTCTTACATATCACTTTATATTTTCATAAGCAATATACAAAATTTAGCAAATTTAGCTCCACATCACCTTTTCAAGTAAAGATTATCTCCAGTTTTAGAGATGAGGAAATTGAGGCAGAGAAGTTGTGACTCACACAGCAAGTCAGTAACAACACTAGGATTAGAATTCAGAGTTTATGGTTCTGAACCAGAAGATCAGTCAGTCTGCCTGTCAGTAATGTGGAGAAAAGATTTGTTGATAACATGAATGTTAGTGTTTGCTGTTATTGGGAGCATACTAGAAAAGAGACGGCACCTTTTCTTACATATCTTCAGTTTTCCCTTCATTCTGTTGGTTAATGTTCCATGCGGTGAAAAATGTTGAGACAGTCAATCTACAGTATCTGTTGGTCTTCCTTACAAGGTCATGTATACATTTCTACCAGCCTCACCCATCTGATATGATTTAAATTCATTGGCACTGATGTGGTAGTTTGTTGCTGGGCAGCAGTTACCTGGAAAGAAACAAGAAATGTTTCTATTATTTTTCTGGTATTTGCTTGTTGAGGCTCACTGGGTTGAGAGATTTTTTTCATATTTAGACCAAATATATGGAGAGAGCCTATCAATCTACAATGGATAATTCTACACTGAGGGAATATAAATAATGGTTTAATCTACATTAGCTACAAGACTATATTCATTTTATAGCTTGGAAACTTTAAATATACATTCTTCTTTATGTCGGGAGATCTTACACATTTGATAACATGAAATCAGGATTTTATCATCTCTATTATTACTTCTATACTTTGCTACTTATGGATATTTACCTGCTTGAACAAAATGAAAACAAAATAATTTATTTAAAAAAAAAAGAAAAATCTATCCACCTCTCTTCCCAAATTTGGTTCTTTTTGAACCAAAGCTGATTTTTTAATTTTTTTTCTTGCCCAAACCACCCCAAAATGTAATATGGGTCAAACGTAACCTTTTGAATCAACATTCCATTTTGAAAAGATCATTTCAAAACAAAACGTCAAAATGGTTTGTTCAAAAAATATTTAGACATTTCCAGGCTTTTTTCTAGCCAAAACTATTCACCAAATTCAATGTAAGTTTGTGAATAGTTTTGGTGCCCTGAAAAAGGCAGTTTTTGGTGTGACTTTACTATTTTCCAATTAAATAACTAAATAAATAAATTGAGGCGGGGGAAATATTTGCCCAGCTCTATCCAATACATTTAGTGACAGGGATTCTCATTTATCAGCTGCTGTGCAATAGCTAATAGAAAGCATGGAAGAGGGACATGGTAAATTAGAGAAGCTCCTGAATTCTGTACTTTACAGTGCATCGTGGATGCAACTTTCCTGTGCAGAGCTGACTGAGTGCTACAAGGGACCTTGGACATGGAGCTCAGAATCAAATTTATGCAAATGTGGCTTAAAGCTACTTTTGCAGTCCATCCCCCTTGCGTTGTGCCTTACTGTGGTGTACATCTTGGAAGAACAGCACAGAGTGTGAGCTATAATTGTTAATACAAACTTTATCAAATGATCAAGTTAGCTCTACAGTGAGAAGGGAAAATATAATCAGAAACAATGCATAAGGAATATATTAAAGGTAATATACCATTGCAAATACATGATGGT
>NW_027427342.1:0-1804 GCF_003597395.2 Chelonoidis abingdonii | reverse complement strand
AAGCCTAGTTCCCTCAGCCTCTTCTCATAAGTCATGTGCCCCAGACCCCTAATCATTTTCGTTGCCCTCTGCTGGGTTCTCTCCAGTTTGTCCACAACCTTTCTGAAGTGAGTGGCCCAAAACTGAACACAATATTCCAGGCGTGGCTTCACCAGTGCCAAATAGAGGGGAATAATCACTTCCCTTGATCTGCTGGCAGTGCTCCTACTAATGCAGCCCAATATGTCTTTAGCCTTCTTGGAAAAAAGGGCACACTGCTGACTCACATCCAGCTTCTCATCCACTGTAATCCCCAGGTCCTTTTCTGCAGAACTGCAGTTAGTCAGTAGGTCCCTAGTCTGCAGCAGTGCATAGGATTCTTCCGTCCTACGTGCAGGACTCTGCACTTGTCCCTCATCAGATTTCTTTTGGCCCATTCCTGCAATTTGTCTATGTCACTCTATCCCTACCCTCCAGCGCAGGGGTCGGCAACCTATGGCACGCGTGCCAAATATGGCACGTGAGCCAATTTTTAATGGCACGCTGGAGCCTGCTGGGACTCCAGTGTGCCATTAAAAATACTGCTGACGCGGCAAGCCGCAGGGTCTGCGCTCCCGGGCCAGAGCGCCGGTCGGGCGCACCAAGCCGCCGGCCCCTCCCCCGCCTCCCCTGGAACCCTGCTGCTGCACGCAGCACTCTGGGGGCTGGGGCTGCACGCTCCCGCGGGGCAGCATTTGGCTCCATGGGGAGGGAACCGCTCCCTGCTCATCCGGAGCCCTGCAGCTGCACGCGCAGTGCTCTGAGAGGCGGAGCGGGGCTGTGTGCATGGCGGCAGGGCTCCGGAGGAGCAGGGAGCCTCATGGCAAGGGGCCCGGGGCTGATGTGTGGGTTGGATAAAGGGTGGGGGCAGTCAGGGGACAGGAAGCAGGGTGGGTTGGATGGGGGGGGTGGTTAGGGACAGCGGTCTCTGGAGGGGGCAGTTAGGGAGCAGGGGGGGTGGATGGGCCATGGGAGTCCAGTGGTCTGTTAGGGTGTGAGGGGTGGATAGGGGTCAGGGCAGTCAGGGCATGGGGGCAAGGAGGGTCCTGGGGGGGGAGTTAGGGTGGGGGGGTCTCTGGAGAAGGTGGTCACGGGACAAGGAGCTGTGCGGGGTTGGACAAGTCGGGAGTTCTGGGGGGGGCTGTCAGGAGGTAGGGGTGTGGAGAGGGTTGGGGCAGGCAGGGAGCAGGGAGGGTTGTATGGGTCCAGAGTTCTGGAGGTCCTGTCAGGGGGCGGGGAGTGGTTGGATGGGGCATGGGAGTCCAGAGGGTCTGTCTGGGTGCAGGGGTGTGGAAAAGGGTTGGGGCAGTCAGGGGACAGGTAGGGGGTTGGGTCCTAGGGGGGCAGTCAGGGGACAAGGGGCAGGGAGGCTTAGATAGGGGTGAGGTCCCAGGAGGGGGTAGTTGGGACAAGGAGCGGGGGGGCTTGGGGGTTCTGGGAGGGGCAGTCACCCAGCCATCTGCCCTGAGCCCTGACCCCTCCCCCACCCACAGCCCTCTGCCCTGAGCCCTGCAGTCTCACCCCCCCCGACCCCTGTACCACCCTCTGACTCCTTCACCCCCTCCCATGACCCCAGCCCTGACTCTGGCACCTCCACACATACCCAGCCCCCCTACCATGACACCTGCACCGCCTCTCACATGCCCCCAGCCCTCTGCCCTGACTCTTGCACCCCCTACATCCCCAGCCCCCCCACATCCCATGCACCCTGCACATCCCCACCCCCACCCTGAGCACCAAACGGGAGCTCCTGCACCCCCACTCACATTCCCACCTGCACCCCTCA
>NW_027427341.1:0-2666 GCF_003597395.2 Chelonoidis abingdonii | reverse complement strand
CCTAGAGGAAGGCAGCACTGGGGAAAAAAGCCTTAGGAGCTGAGAAGCCCTAGGCCCGCAACTCCCCAGGCTGCAGGGCCTAAATCTAGGCCTGCAAGGTACTGGGCTTGCAGAGGGGCAGCTGGAGGGTGGGTAAAGGCAGCCAGGCCAAACCCCCTTTGCCTATAATGAGTGGCTGATACTGCAGTCTGCCCCAGGGTGTGCGGCTAGACACTGACTGGGCAGTAGCCAGTACTGAGGCAAAGTGGGGATAGTGGGGTGGGGGTTCTCCTGGGAGAGGGGAGACCCAGTTAAAGGGGCATCGAGGTCCAGGGAGGGGCCTGGGACCAGTGGAGGACAAGTGGACCACCGGCCTGCAGAGGGCGCTCTGGGCTGGAATCGAGCTAATTCCCCGAAGCAACCAGCAGGAGGCACCGCGGGGGTGAGTCCACCCATTTACATGTGGTGGAGAATGCGGGCATAGCGGTCCGCCCCTGATACAAGAGGCCTGGGCAAGGACTGAGGGCTATTGCCTGGACTGGGGGGTCCCGGAGAATGATGGATCCGGGGTACATGGGGATCTTCTATGCGGAGGCCCCCGATGGAATCCCTGGTTGGGCTCTGGCGTCAGTGCCCCAGAGAAAGGGGGCTGACCATTTGCAGGGAATCCAGGAGGCCCGACAGGACATGTGGGAGGTGCAGGAGGACCTCCGGGAACAAGTGGGCCAGCTGGTACAGGAGCAGCGGGCCCTGGTGATCGTCCTCAGGACGGAGTTCTGGAGGTGTGGTGGAGATAGCTGGGAGAGGCAGAGAGCCGGGACCGGGAGGCCTGCGGTTGAGCGCCAGACGTGTTATGCCTGTTTCAGGCAAGGACATTTAAGGAGGGACTGTCCCTACTGGGTTGGGGGCAGGGTGCCTCACCCAGAGAAGAGGAGGCGGCAGGTCCCTCGGGCAGTCTGCCGAGTGCGGGAACCCAGGCAGCCGCCAGTATGTTGGACACGTGGGCAAGCGGGCCACTTCTGGAGGGACTGTCCGGGCCCAAGGAACACGGGACAGGGCAACCCAGGGGGGTCTAGGCCCACGAAGAAACAGAGAAGACCTAAGGCAGCGAGGAGGAAGGGAGTCTGCTGGGGCTGCCAGAAACCAGGCCACAATAGGAGGCACTGCCCCCTCGAGACTTGAGGGTGGGCCGATGGAGGTGCCTGGAGGCCCGGAAGGGGCCATGCAGGAAATGAAGACAGTGACACAGGCCGAGGTGGAGATCGTGGGGACCCTGCAGGAGGCCGGGACCCAAACCATCACCCCGCCTGTCAGGGGGAGAGGGACCCAGACGGAGTGGGCCCAGCAGGAGATGGGGCCCCAGGGGGGGACATCTCCAAGAAACAAAATGGACCCAGGTGGTTGTGGGATAGACCACAAAGGGGACCCAGACCCTGAAGGAAGAGGGCCTGGGGGACTCAAACCTGCGGGCACAGCTAGAGGCTGCAGAGCGGGCCTGGCAGGCGGCACAGGCAGGGCTCCACGAAGCCCGTCAGAGAAGGAAGCCCTGGCCTTCAAACTGATAGACAATGAGGAGAAGCAGGCGCAGCTGGCAGGACACTCCGGGTCGCACGGGCCAGAAGGGCCCTTGAATCCTCGGGGTAGGGGTTTTAAAGGGGGAGGTGTGTAGCAGAGTGGATCTCTGCTCCTGCCCTGAAGGGGTTAAAAACAGCCCGGGGAAGGGGCTGGGGCTGGGGCTGGAGAAAGCAGCCTTTAAGCTGGGCTGATTGGTGAAGTGACTGCTGCTGGGGGCCATGCCGCAAACTGAGCCACAGGGCCTAATAAGAAGGCCAGGGAGACAGAAGCAGAACACAAGAGAGTCTCTCTCTGACAGGGAGAGAGAGACACAGGCCTGGCTGCTCAGGGACTCACCCAGGGGACCAGAAGGAAGGGCGGGCTGGGGAAAAAAGCCTTAGGAGCTGAGAAGCCCTGGGCCCGCAACTCCCCAGGCTGCAGGGCCTAAATCTAGGCCTGCAAGGTACTGGGCTTGCAGAGGGGCAGCCGGAGGGTGGGTAAAGGCAGCCAGGCCAAACCCCCTTTGCCTATAATGAGTGGCTGATACTGCAGTCTGCCCCAGGGCGTGGGGCTAGACACTAACTGGGCAGTAGCCAATACTGAGGCAAAGTGGGGATAGGGGGGTGGGGTTCCCCTGGGAGAGGGGAGACCCAGTTAAAGGGGCACCGAGGTCCAGGGAGGGGCCTGGGGCCAGTGGAGGACAAGTGGATCACCGGCCTGCAGAGGGCGCTCCGGGCTGGAATCAAGCTAATTCCCTGAAGCAACCAGCAGGAGGTGCCACGGGGGTGAGTCCACCTGTTTACAGGCCTCAACTACGGGGGGGCAAATTGGAGACAGTCTAGCAGAGGGCAACAAAAATGATTAGGGGGCTGGGGCACATGACTTACAAGGAGAGGCTGAGGGAACTGGACTTATTTAGTCTTCAGAAGAGAAGAGTGAGGTGGGATTTGATAGCAGCCTTCAACTACCTGAAGGGTGGGTTCCAAAGAAAATGTAGCTAGGCTGTTCTCAGTGGTGGCAGATGACATAACAAGGAGCAATGGTCTCAAGTTTCAGTGGGAGAGGTCTAGGTTGGATATTAGGAAAAACTATTTCACTGGGAGGGTGGTGAAGCACTGGAATGGGTTACCTGG
>NW_027427340.1:0-1107 GCF_003597395.2 Chelonoidis abingdonii | reverse complement strand
AGACTAGAAATGAGAAATCATAACCAATGAATAGAGCAGAAGTCTCCCAAAAATTACATGTATTCTCCTCCTCCCCCCCCCAGCTACAAGTCCCTAAAGGCCAGCAGAGCAGGACTGTTTTGGAGCAGAGGGAGTATGTTTCCCTCAGAGTTGCAGGCCCTGCATGGAGAACACACACACTCCTGCCAATCTCTTTTAAATAGATAGCAATCCAGATCAAGCACCTCTGCTGACTGTAGCTGCAGAAGAATGGTGTGAGGAGGGGGGGGCGATGTCCCAGATGGGACGATCACAAGCTATTTAGGGCATTTATAGATTAGATTATAAACAAAACCTTAAACTTGATCGAGAAACCAAGAAACAGTCAGTGTAGATCATTGAGCACAGGTGCATTGTGCTGCTATTGGGAGGCTCTGATTGATACATTCTGCGTCAGCTCAAATATCTAAACATTTTATTTGCAGCTTTGTATTGGCAGCGGTCTGTTGTAGACTTTGTGAAATTTTGGTGCCAGAGCGTATCCCACACTCAAGCACAACTGGGGTGAGTGTGGCCATTGCATAGAAAGAGTTAGGATGTAGGGAGGATCCTCTTAGTATACTGTGCAGTGAGGCTCTCCACATGAGAAGGGGCAGATTGCAATTGCTGTGAGAAGTATTTGAATGAAATTGTGTGACTGTATCAGACAAGGTTTTGCTGTTTGGTATAGGATTTTTTTCTTTGTTAAAATTATTTCACCAGAATTTTCTGCTGTTTGCTTAAGCCAGTGATTCTCAAACTGTGGTTCATGGAATGCTTGCTGATGGCTTTTACAGGGCTAACAGGTCACATGGTGCAGTGTAGCTATTCCTGTAGCCATCTAAGCATTTAACTGTAAAGGAGCTGAAATAAGAAGGAGCCAGCCTTGCTCCCTTCACTGTATTCACTAGTGTGACAGACCCAGGCCAGTGGGGTACAGGAGTCTGGTAGAGAGTAAATATACTGGTCGCTGGCTGAGTAGTTTTCTGTTCCCTGAGTGACCAGAGCAGGGGCTGCACTAGAGTAATCAGGAACCTGCTAGAACCAATTCAGGCAGACAAGCTGATTAGAACACCTGCAGCCAATCAA
>NW_027427339.1:0-1096 GCF_003597395.2 Chelonoidis abingdonii | reverse complement strand
TGTTGCCCTTCTCTGGGCTCTCTCCAATCTGTTCCTGTTTTTCCTAAAGTGTGGTGCCCGGAATTGGACACAGTGCTGCAGCTGAGTCTCACCAGTGCCAAGCAGAGTGAGACAATTACCTCCTATATATTATATATTGCATTCATGTTGACCACACCATAGGCTTATATTAGTCTTTTTCACAACTGCACCACACTGTTGACTTATATTCAATTGGAGCTCTACTATAATCCTCAGATCCTTTTTCAGTATTACTTCTCCCTAGCCCAGTGGTGGGCACCCTGTGGCCCCTATGGGAATTCACTATATACCTCCTCCCAGGTTGACAACAAACTATAGATAACTGATCTCCAAGTACAGTCTTTCAACAAATTGTGCACTCATTTTACAGTAATTTCATGGAGAACATATTTCCTTAGTTTGCTTATGAGAATATCAAATGAGACTATGTCAAAAGCCGTATTAAAGTCAAGATATGTCATGCATACTATTTCCCCCCCTTCTACTAGACTAGTAACACTGTCAAAGAAGGAAATTAGGTTAATTTCTTCTTGACAATTCTATGTTGGCTATTCCTCATTACTCTATTATCTTCTAGGTCAGTGGTTCCCAAACTTGTTCCGCCGCTTGTGCGGGGAAAGCCAAGTCACCACTTCCAGCAGCTCCCATTGGCCCAGAGCAGTGAACTGCAGCCACTGGGAGCCGCGATCGGCCAAACCTGCAGATGCAGCAGGTACTCAAACCAGCCCGGCCCACCAGGGGCTTTGCCTGCACAAGCAACGGAACAAGTTTGGGAACCACTGCTCTAGTGCTTACAAATTCATTGTTTAATAATTTGCTCCAGTGTCTTTTCAGGTATTAAAGTTATGCTGACTGATCTATAATTCACAGGGTCCTCTTTGTTCCTCTTTTTAGAGATAGGTACTGTGTTTGTCCTCACCTATCCTCTATGGATGGTCAAGGAGAACGGCTAATGGTTTTGAGATTTCTAGTTCCTCAGCAACCTAGCAAAGAATCCTGTGGCATCTTATAGACTAACAGACATTTTGGAGCATGCATCATCAGATGCATGTAGTGGAAATTTCCAGGGGCAGGT
>NW_027427338.1:0-1225 GCF_003597395.2 Chelonoidis abingdonii | reverse complement strand
TCATTCAACATTTCAGAATACTGAAGGACAAGCATTAACATTTCACTTCCTGTTGTTAACAGGTGAGTTTCTTTTATGTTTTGGATCTATTTATTGTTTTACATTCCTTTTGCCTGGCAATGAGCATAATCGTGAGAGGTCTTGAATCCATAATTGTTCCACTCATGACCTGGCAGATCTTCAGTGCAGTCATTAAGAACAAAGAAGCCCATCTGTGTTGATAAAGTGTATTCAACAAAAGGTTAAACGTTTTGCTGCCTTGTAAAGGACTATCTATCTATCTATCTATCTATTTCTTTCTTGCTCACCTCAGCCAGGATGAGATTTCACAAAGTGCTCAAAGGCCAGATTGGTAAAGGTATGTAGGTTTCTACTGGAATTTTCAAAAGTTACCTAGGCACCCAAAGTTGTAAGTACCTAGGTGCTTTCAAAAGTCTCACTTGGCATCAATATACTTTTAAAAATCTGGTCCTAAGTTATTTAGGAGTACAAGTCCCATCAAAATTTCAAAATTCCACCCCCGTTGAATTAGTGATCTAATCTGCAGCCACTCATCCATAGTCACATATCCCAGATTCTTTTAAAACCTCATTTAAAGTACAATGGTTTATTTCCATTCACCTGATCCCCAGCATAGCTCCTTCACATATCCCATCACTGTAACCTTTCTTGTGGGACTCTACCTTTATATATCATGAAGTTTTATTTTAAAGCTTGCTTGTCTGAAAGGCATAGTGGTCTTGTGAATCAGGCATTAGACTGTGAGTCAGAAGACCTGATTCTTATTCCCTGCAGTGTGCTTCGTGGTAGTGATTTACCCTTAAACTCTGCCTCTCCCTTTGTTGTCAGTATAGACTGTAAGGAATTCAGGGCAGGAATTGTCTCTCACTCAGTGTATGTATAGTGCCTGACACCACGGGACCCTGAGATCATTTGTGGCCATTAGATGTTAGGGAAAAAATAATGGCAAATGTCACTTGCTCCTTCATTTCCAGGCAGAATGGTGGAGCAGTATTGGTCCAGGGACTTGAAGCTATAGCTGGCAACAGAATTATGAGGGGTCCCAGTTCTATCAGTGGATAAAGAGAGTGAAACTCATATTCTGATGTGTCCAAGTGAATCAACAAAGTCTTTGATTCAAGTTCTAAAACATAAAATAAATGTCTCTATGTTCTTCAATTTGTACGTTTTCAGGTTTGAAAATAAATACCATTATGTATATAGA
>NW_027427337.1:0-1266 GCF_003597395.2 Chelonoidis abingdonii | reverse complement strand
CAGGAAAACAAAGAAGGTGAGTGTATCTTACTTCAGCAAAAAATTCTTCATATAATAGACTAAACTGATTTTCACTTTTTCCCTTTTCACAATTTATTTTTTGCTGTTGCTCTTGATCATTGTTTCCCAGACTTGGGATGCCGCTTGTGTAGGGAAAACTCCTGGTGGGCCGGGCCAGTTTATCGGCCCAGCCACAGGTCTGGCCAATCGTGGCTCCCACTGGCTGTGGTTCACTGCTCCGGGGCAATGGGAGCTGCTGGAAGTGGTGCAGGCCGAGGGATGTACTGGCAGCCGCTTCCAGCAGCTCCCATTGGCCTGGAGCAGCGAACTGCAGCCAGTGGGAGCCGCGATTGGCCAGTCCTGCAAACGGGGCAGGTAAACAAACTGGCCCAGCTCTCTGGGGGCTTTCCCTACACAAGCGGCGTCCCAAGTTTGGGAAACACTGCTCTTAATCATTGACTCTGATACAGCTTCATTTTCTTGTTCACCAACAATATTGGTAACAAAAAGGTGTATTGCAAAGCCAAAAAAGGCTTTTGTCCTCCAATCTTATTTAATCTTTTTATTACTGACCTTGGCACAAAAAGTGGGAGTGTGCTAATAAAGTTTGCAGATGATGCAAAGCTGGGAGGTTTTGCCAATACAGAGAAGGACCGAGATATCATACAGGAAGATCTGGATGACCTTGTAAACTGGAATAATAGTAATAGGATGAAATTTAATAGTGAAAAGTGCAAGGTCATGCATTTAGGGATTAATAACAAGAATTTTGGTTATAAGCTGGGGACGCTTCAGTTAGAAGTAACAGAGGAGGAGAAGGACCTCAGAGTATTGGTTGGTCATAGGATGACTATGAGCTGCCAATGTGTTATGGCCGTGAAAAAAGCTAATGCTGTCTTGGGATGCATCAGGCGAGGTATTTCCGGTAAGGAGATGTTAGTACCGTTATACAGGGCACTGGTGAGACCTCATCTGGAATACTGTATGCAGTTCTGGTCTCCCATGATTAAGATGGATGAATTCAAACTGGAACAGGTACAGAGAGATGATCCGAGGAATGGAAAACTTCTCTTATGAAAGGAGACTCAAAGAGTTTGGCTTGTTTAGCCTAACCAAAAGAAGGCTGAGAGGAGATATGATTGCTCTTCATAAATATATCAGAGGGATAAATTCCAGGGAGGAGAGAGGAATTATTTAAGCTTAGTACCAGTATGGACACAAGAACAAATGGTTATAAACTGGCCATCAGGAAGTTTAGACTTGAAA
>NW_027427336.1:0-1794 GCF_003597395.2 Chelonoidis abingdonii | reverse complement strand
TGGATTATATTGATTGAAGTTGAAGCTAGACAAATTCAAACCAGAAATAAGGTATAGATTTTTAATAGTGAAAATAATTAACCATTGGAACAATTGCATCACTACTAAGTCTACCAATTCATCTCTCTGTCTCAGCTGCTACAGGCTACTTCTTACTATTCACTGGGTTTCATTCCATCATTAAGATACACTAATTTTTATCATTCGACTTCTTCAGCTCATTTATTTTTTAGTTTCATCAGAGTCCTTGAGGTATCATACATCATGGATTTTCATCTGTTATCCATTTTTTTCTCTTACATCTTTTATTGCTTTGCTGTATAGCATATTTCATCTTGGGAATTTTTGTCTAGAAAGCATTGCTGACATTACAAAGGTGTTCAAGGACCTTTTAAAAGAGAGGCAAGTTTCTCATTCTGAGGCCGGTCAAGTCCCTGATCCAGCAAAGGATTTCAGCCTATGACAAGTAACACCTCTCTGTGGTGAGAGGGTTTGAAGGCAGAGGATATGAACAAAACATATTTTACTCCATCTATCCCTGTAGACTTTAAAGAGATCTTGGAGGTGTGGGAGGCTCGGCATAGGTTAGAGCAGCCTTGAGATTGCTCTGAGTTAGGGGAGATCTGAAATGGCTCCCAGCCAGTGGCAGGACTGGGGAGCCACAGATGTGGCTTAGTGATGCCACCTTTGTCACACCCCAGTGAGGCTGAGATGGGTGATCTCAGCCACATCTGAGGATCGAGCCCCATGTACTCACAAGTGTTTTGCTATGAAGTACAGCTTTAGAAACATGTCAACGTGCACATAACTTCTCTACTTTCTTCCCTGAAATATGAACAGAGACTAGATCCTAAACTGGTGTAAATCAGCTTAACTCCTTTGAATAAATGGAGGTAGGCCAATGCATCCCTATAGTCTGTGTAAACAGGTGATGGGCAGCTCCAGAACTAATTAATCCAACACAATCATAAAGGCCGTTGAAAAATAAAGAGAAAAAATAACCAGTGGGGAAAAAATAGGTTGGTGATTCTCAATACAGAAAATACTGAAGAAAATTAACTTTGATGAGTAAGAAGGGGCTCTTCTTGAGAGTGCAATCATGGTTAATGTATGGAAAAGTAAACAGTCATTCCTAAACTCAGCATAACATTCTGCTAATAAAAGTAAATGGTGTCCTCACTGCATGTAAGAAGGACAATGAAAAGGATAAATATACAAGGGCTATAGCAAAACCAAAAAGAATGTTACGGTTCAGTTTCTCAGGGAAACAGTTGTACATAGGATCTGAATGAGCTCTTCCCTGGCATCTAGTAATGAGCCGGGGAGAAGACTTCAGGAGACGACCTTGTTTGCATAGACACCCACTCTGCTTAGGTGCACAGCATGATGGAGCTGCTTTGCCCAAATGACCACTTCTGGCAGCTGTTGGATTGGAAGTCACCTTGTTATTGGGTGCAGGGGTAATAAAGTATCATTGTTAGTGGGCTTATTCCTTCACCCTCTCACTTCCCTGGTCCTTCTCTTATGAACAGAGAGCAACAATACCAGAAGTCCAAAGGTGCAAACAATTCAATGTTTATAGGGGTGAACTTCCAGCACGCATGATTCCAGTTTCCTTCCTTAGTGTCCCCCTTCCCAGTTCTGACACCACAGAGCCTTGCCTCTGTCCCTGTTTCTGTTCCCATCCCCTGTTTCCATTTCCCCCTTTAGCAAAACATGATCCCAATTCACTCATCCTCAGTCCCTGTTCCCATTCCGCCCCCCACACTTTCTGATTGACTGCAGACTATATAG
>NW_027427335.1:0-1296 GCF_003597395.2 Chelonoidis abingdonii | reverse complement strand
TGCACTCAAAAACAAAACAGTGTCAAACTTTAGTGCCTACAAGTCCACTCAGTCCTACTTCTTATTCCGCCAATCACTAAGACAAACAAATTTGTTTACATTGACGGAAGATACTGCTGCCTGCTTCTTATTTACAATGTCACCAGAAAGTTAGAACATTTGCATGGCACTTTTGTAGCCAGTGTTGCAAGCTATTTACATGCCAGATATGTTAAACATTCGTATGCCCCTTCATGTTCCGGCCACCATATCAGAGGACATGCTTCCATGCTGATGATGCTAATTAAAAAAATAATGCATGAATTACATTTGTGACTGTACTCCTTGGGGGTGGGGGCAGGTGTCTCCTGCTCTGTTTTACCTGCATTCTACATATATTTTATGTTCTAGCAGTCTTGGATGATGACCCAGCACATGTTTGTTTTAAGAACACTTCTACAACAGATTTGACAAAATGCAAAGAAAGCACTGATGTGAGATTTCTAAAAATAGCTACAGCACTCGACCCAAGGTTAAAGAATCTGAAGTGCCGTTCAAAATCTGAGAGGGATGAGGTGTGGAGCATGCTTACAGAAGTCTTAAAAGAGCAACATTCTGATACGGAAACTACAGAATCCAAACCATCAAAAAAGAATATCAATCTTCTGTTGGTGGCAACTGACTCAGATGATGAAAATGAACATGTGTCAGCCCTCACTGCTTTGTATTGTTATCAAGCAGAACCCATCATCAGCATGGAAGCATGTCTTCTGGAATGGTGGTTGAAGCATGAAGCAGCATATTAATCTTTAATGTATCTTCCAATGCCAGCTACAACAGTGCCATATGAACATCTGTTCTCACTTTCAGGTGACACTGTGGACAAGAAACAGGCAGTATTATCTCCTGCAAATTGTAACCAACCTTGTTTGTCTGAGGCCTGGTCTACACTACGCTGTTAAACCGATTTTAACAGTGTTAAATCAATTTAATGCTGTACCCGTCCACACTACAATGCTCTTCATATCGATTTAAAGGTCTCTTTAAATCGATTTCTGTACTTCTCCCCAATGAGAGGAGTAATGCTAAAATTGATATTAGCATATCGGATTAGGGTTAGTGTGGACGCAAATTGACGTTATTGGCCTCCGGGCGGTATCCCACAGTGCACCACTGTGACCGCTCTGGACAGCAATCTGAACTCAGAGGCACTGGCCAGGTAGACAGGAAAAGCCCCGCGAACTTTTGAATTGCATTTCCTGTTTGGCCAGCGTGGAGCTCTGATCAGCACAGGTGACCACGCAGAGCTCATCAGCA
>NW_027427334.1:0-1170 GCF_003597395.2 Chelonoidis abingdonii | reverse complement strand
TCATGGCAGCTGTGGAAAAGCCACACTGCTTTCTGGATACTTCCTGGAATCCCCCTTGGGTTTATATAGGGCAGGGAACCAGTCAGCAGCCGTGAAGCTGCTGCCTGTCAGACCCCTTGAGGTGGGACTTCCCATGGTCTCGTCCACAGCTGGTGATGGGCAGTGGAACAGAAACTGGTTACAGCTGCTGCTGGGTAGCAGCCTAAAGATGCTAGCAGTTTTGCTGCTCCCCAGGCCAGCATTCAAGACCTGTTGGGTCTTACATTCTCCCTTTGCACTGGTAGTGCCAGGTGTATATGTGCTGTTACTGTCACCTTCAAATGGCCAAAGGGATTTAGATGCCCCATTTCCCACTAATTTTCATGGCATCCAAACTCTTTAGGTCCCATGCAAAATCTCAGCCTCGGGTGCTTCTGAATGCATGTCTCTCACTCTTCCTCTCTCTTCTTTCTGCAATTTCAGTAATAGGATGGCCTGGGAGATGAGAGGAAGCCTTTTCTCTCATGAGGCTGTATGTGTATTGATTGAGAGAGGACAAAACAATCAATACTAGATTAGGAAAACAGCTACATAGTCTGAAGCCAGTCAACTGCCTCTGAGTCTGCTTAAGAAAACCCCCAGACAGGTCAGTGTAAAAAAGAGCAGCCACCCAGCACGTATGCAGCATCCTCCGCAGCACCACAGATGCAGAACTGGCTGTCCTGGGTGCCCCAGGTATGGCCAGTGTTAGCACAGTGAACTACACCACACTGGGATCTGTCAAGTTGGCTCCAAAGGGGTGTGGTCCGACAGTCTGGTGCAAAGCTGCTTGTGGCATGGAGGCTGGTATGGCTGCAGGTCGGGATTGAGGGGCCCAGGACAGCTGAGGGTGGAGGGAACTCAGAGCTCCTATAGCAGGAGCTGCAGGTCAGGATTGAGGGACACCAGCAGAGCTGGAGAGGAGAAACCCAGGTCTTGGATAGCAGAGGGCAGTGGGTCTGAACTGTGGGGAACTGACAGGGTTCTGACTATGAAAATGCTGGCTGGCCCCACTCCTTTGGGTTTGTTTAATAACCAGTGATTTTTGTGAGTGTGTTGAGATTTTTTTTCTGAAAGTCAACATTTTGCATGGAACAAAGATTTTCCAGCAGCTCCCTGCATAACCTGGATGTAGCTTCTCTACATCGAATT
>NW_027427333.1:0-1054 GCF_003597395.2 Chelonoidis abingdonii | reverse complement strand
GACTTTCCCCCATACTTTTAACACTTGCTTAACGTACAGTGTTTCATTATATAAAGGTTTTTAACATTTAACATGAAAATACAGAATTGACTGAGATGTAACATAACACGACCTTTTAAAAGGATATTCTATATGCAGTGAGGCGTATTTGAAGCATTATGTTTTTTTAATACAGTGGTCCCCAACCTTTTTGGCTGGCAGACGCCAGCCGAAGGACCACTGCGGCGGTGGAGCACCCGCCGAAATGCCGCCGAATTTCAGCGGTGACGCCTGTCGATGACATCGCTTGCTGTCGACAAGTGATGTCATCGAGAGGCGTCCCGCCGAAATTCGGGAGTGACGCCTCTTGATGACATCACTTGTCGGCGACAAGCATTGTCATCGAGAAGCGTCCCCACCAAAATGCCGCTGCAGCATTTCGGTGGGTGCTCTCCGGGGGCCAGGACGCGGGTACATTAAGATGCCCCCACGGGCGCCATGGCGCCTGCGGGCACTGCGTTGGGGACCCTGTTTTAAAGTTTATGATGAAAAAGCAGTATTGCCTGAGCTATAACAAAACAAGGCCCCCTCTTAGGGATATTTTGTAGAAGTTTAGTGAAGTTCTATGGGGAGTTTAACGACCCCAGGCTCTTTGGTGGCGGGTCCCTGAGTCCCTCTTGGCCATTATTGCTGCCGAATAATCAATGAAGCGGTGGGAGCAGGTCCTTCCCTCCGAGGAAAGAAGAAAAAAAGGGGAGGAGAGAAAAGTGTGTGTGTGTGTGGAGAGCGGGGGTGAGGAAGGCTCTATGTCTCTGGTAAAAAAAAAGAGTTAACTTTTTTTACATACGCTATTTTTTCTTGTGTTTTTTGTAAAAATCCAAACTTTAAAAAGCAATCTTGGGTTTGTTTTTTTTAATTAAAACACATATGTAAACTCCCCTCAATTGCCAGTTTTCATATTCTTACCCAGTTGTTGTTTTGGTACTTTAAAAACACTATTTTTAAAAGAACAGCTAGTATCTTAAGCCTTTTTAGTTCTACAAAATATCCCTAAGAGGGGGCCTTGTTTTCAGAC
>NW_027427332.1:0-1237 GCF_003597395.2 Chelonoidis abingdonii | reverse complement strand
TAGAAGGTCTCTTTCTATAAGTCTATAATATATAACTAAACTATTGTTGTGTGTAAGGTAAGTAAGGTTTTTAAAATGTTTTAAGAAGCTTCATTTAAAATTAAATTAAAATGCAGAGCCACCCCAGCCCAGTGGCCAGGACCCGGGCAGTGTGAGTGCAGCTGAAAATCAGCTCCTGTGCCGCCTTCGGCACTCATGCCATAGGTTGCCTACCCCTGGACTAAAGCATAGATCTTGTTTTGAAAACATCAATAGATGGAGAATCCGCCACTTCCCTTGGTACTTCATCCAGGTGATTAATCACCTCACTGCTAAGTATGGGCTAAATTCTAATCAGCTTCCAGCCACTGGTTCTCATCATGCCTTTCTGCCGTAGATTAAAGAGCCCTTTGGTACCCAGAATTTTCTTCCTGTGAAGTTTTAGTTTCAGTGAAAGCTACGTTTACATGCAACAGGCACATGCAAGTGATTTATGAGATCATATCACAACTTGATTCATAGACATAAATGTTCATGTCATATTTGTTTGGCTTCTGCTCTTCTGTTAATGACACTGTGCCCTCCGCTTGCGCTCTGCCCTCAGTTGCGTAAGAAGCAGGCCTATGTTGAGAAAGTGGAGAAGCTGCAGCAGGCTCTGACCCAGCTCCAGGCAGCATGTGAGAAACGGGAGCAGATGGAACGACGATTGCGCACACGGCTGGAGCGGGAGCTGGATTCGCTGAGGATGCAGCAGGTGAGAGGCTGATTGGTTGTGGGCCACAAGGGTAAACAAGGATGGAATATTTCATGCCCTGTCCCCCTTGCACTACCTCCAGGATGTGTCTTGGCAATGAGAACAGGAAGAATGATGTCCTCTCACCCTTTGCCACCATGTTGATAATAGAAACAAGAGTGGTATTTTATTTGACCATTGAAAACAATTTCCTTCCCCACTCTTAGTAAGTGAGAGAGTGCAGTTTTGTGAGGCTGAGTTAGGAGGTGCTTCTGAACCCTTGATTGTTTCTGCACTTTTTTGTTTGCTATAAAAAGCACATTATATCACAGAATATCAGGAGGTTGTCTAGTCCAACCCCTTGCTCAAAGCAGTACCTATCCCCAGACAGATTTTTGCCTTGGATTCCTAAATGGCCCTCTCAAGGATTCAAGTATCAGAGGGGTAGCCGTGTTAGTCTGGATCTGTGAAAGCAGCAGAGAATCCTGTGGCACCTTATAGACTAACAGAGGTTTTGGAGCGTGA
>NW_027427331.1:0-1006 GCF_003597395.2 Chelonoidis abingdonii | reverse complement strand
CTCCAGATGTGGCCTCACCAGTTCTGAATAGAGGGGAATAATCACTTCCCTCGATCTGCTGGGTGCAAGTGAGTCATAGGCTATAATTCTAAGTGGTGGCAGAGATGTAATAAACTGCTAATTTCCCAAAAGTCTTTTCAGGGTACCCAGATTGTCTCTGGAAATCTCTGCTTTGCATCTGGTTCACTTCCCTGTAAGAATCTAAACAGTTCAGAGATGAAGGATCTTTCTTTGAATCCACATTAATAGCTTTTTCTCACAGAAAACAAGCTAACAGTGTCACTACTCATGGTGGCTTTTCCTTTGATGATGGAGAGTAAGGAATGCACATAAAGTCTTTGACCTCCAATCATCACACTCAATGGCCATTTACTTTGAAATTAGCACTTTTTTGTTAAAGGTCTTTATCTGCATTTCACAAGGCTTCTTTTTGGTTTGATGGCTCATTTGATTATTTAGTTAGAAGGCATTAGGAAGATATTAGAAGATATTAGGAAATCTAACTATAAGGTAGTTAAACTCTGGAACAAGCTTCTATTTCTGTGTCCTCCAATGCTCTGTACGGGGTCCAGTGCTGTTCAACATATTAATAAATGACCTGGAAAATGGAGTAAACAGTGAAGTGGCAATGTTAGGACAAAATTACTCAAGATAAAAATCATAGAATATCAGAGTTGGAAGGGACCTCAGGAGGTCATCTAGTCCAACTCCCTGCTCAAAGCAGGACCAATCTCTAACTAAATCATCCCAGCCAGGGCTTTGTCAAGCCTGACCTTAAAAACCTCTAAGACCTGGTCTACACTATGCGTTTATACTGAATTTAGCAACCTTAAACCGAATTAACCCTGCACTCATCCACACAATGAAGCCCTTTATATCGATATAAAGGGCTCTTAATATTGACATCTGTACTCCTCCCTGATGAGGGGAGTAGCGCTCAAATCAGTATTGCCATTTTGAATTAGGGTTAGTGTGGCCACAATTCGATGGTATTGGCCTCTGGGAG
>NW_027427330.1:0-2649 GCF_003597395.2 Chelonoidis abingdonii | reverse complement strand
GGGGAGCTCAGGGCTGGGTGGCAGGGGCTGCGGATCGGGAGTGAGGGGCACCGGCAGAGCTGGGGGAGCTCAGGGCTGGGTGGCAGGGGCTGCGGGTCGGGAGTGAGGGGCACTGGCAGAGCTGGGGGAGCCCAGGGCTGGGTAGCAGGGGCTGCAGGTCGGGAGTGAGGGGCCCGGGCAGAGCTGGGGGAGCCCAGGGCTGGGTAGCAGGGGCTGCGGGTCGGGAGTGAGGGGCCCAGGCAGAGCAGGGGGGAGCTCAGGGCTGGGTGGCAGGGGCTGTGGGTTGGGAGTGAGGGGCACTGGCAGAGCTGGGGGAGCCCAGGGCTGGGTAGCAGGGGCTGCGGGTTGGGAGTGAGGGGCCCGGGCAGAGCAGGGGGAGCCCAGGGCTGGGTAGCAGAGGCTGCGGGTCGGGAGTGAGGGGCCTGGGCAGAGCTGGGGGAGCCCAGGCCAGGCGAGCTGGATTGGGGGGCCGGAGGGAGGTGCACTGGCACAGCCTGACAGCAACACCTGCCTGTGTGGGTTCAGCCACGTGTCTTTTATGCCACAACACTCATCGCCACTTACGCCGTCAGGCCCAGTCTGTTATTTCTGATGCTAATTGTGTTGCGGGTTTGGCAGTTAACGATTCCTCTCTGCTTCCTCGTCAGCCTCCCCCGTACGGCTCTGCCCCCAGCACCGGCCCCTCTGCGGCCCTGCTGCCACCGCTCAGTGCCGGGTGCTGCTGCCTGCTCGGACGCAGCTCCGCCTCGTGCCCCAGCCCCCCATGGGGTTCGAGCAGCCTGGGGCCCACGGACCTGGTGTCTCAGCGGGGAGCAGCCAGGACGGGGACAGAGCCAAATACACCTGCCCCCAACACGCCCACAGCCCCATTCCCTGCCCACAGCTGCAGCCACTCGGCTGCCTGGGGAATGGGAGAGCGGCCGGGAGGGGCTGGAGCAGCCCAGCAGACTCCCGTGGGGCTGGGCGAGGAGAGTGTGACGAACTGGGACTGTTCTTAATGTTTGCTCTGAACACTGTGTTGGTGCCTCAGTGTCCCCTTTGCAGTTCTTAAGTATCTAGGTGGTGGGATAAGGGTGTGTGATTGCTTCAGAGTAATGGGCCAGTGCACCTAAATGCCGGGCACTCTGTCTCCTAGCAACTGATGGCCTGGGCCCCTCCCCTGCAAAGGTGCCAACTGCAGGTGTTGGAGACAAGGGGGTCAGGTGACCTCCTGGCCCGGGAAAGGAGCTGAGCAGAGAGGAGGGGCTGGAGCAGCCCAGCAGACTCCCGTGGGGCTGGGCGAGGAGAGGTCACTGCCCCAGCCAGCCACCAGCTCCATTGGCCTGGCCCAGGGTCTTTCCCCTCCAGGGGTCCGGCTCCCATCCAGCCCCAAGTAACCTCCAGTCGAGGGCGTCCAGAGGCCCCATTAGCGCTGCGCCTCGTCCTGCCAGGAGGTGCCACTGGTGCCACCACAAAGGCAGCCCCTGTGGCCCCAGGTGCCCTTAGCCCCCCAGCACCCTGGGGGGAGCAGTCGGGGCCCCAACCCACCGCGATCTGCAGCCGGGCCCAGCGGCACCTGCCCCTGCGGCACATACCTGCCTGCTGGGCTTGCATCAGCTTGCTGTGCACCGCGTCGGCCAATTCGATCAGGGTCCGGCTGGTCTGGATCGTCTATGGGAGCAGAGACGGGGGAGGGAGGGAGCAGGATGAGCACCGGCCCAGCACCCCAGTGACCCCTTCCCACACGGGCCCACGCAGGCTCCCCCCAGCTCCAGGTTTGGAGGGCGGGGGGAAGGGAGGAGATGCTCCCCAGGCCAGGCCTCCCCGCTCCCTGCAATGCCCAGGCCAGGTGCCAGCTCCTGGGACGAAGGAAGCGGCTCCGGCTCCTGCCGCCTGCTGGGATCCCATCCGACCCCGCGAGACACCAGGGGCTGTGCTGGCTAATGGACCCTGAGCGGACCACAGGGTCTCGGCTGCGGAAGTGACTCGCGTCTGGCCGGCTGCCCGCGCGGTAGGTGGCAGGACCAGGCCATGCTGGGACCTCGCTCTTCTGTCCAGGGTGGGGCTGGCACTTCCCAGTCCACCCGGCCCCGAACCTGCCGCTGCCTGCTGCTGGGACCAGGCCAGGTGACGAGTGCCCGAGCCGGGAGCCGGCTCAGCCGGGGTGGGGCTGGCTGCCCGGTGGAGGGGGGTGCTTACGGTCTCGTAGACAGTGAGCACTTTGCGGAGCAGCTCCGGGACGGGCCCCCGGGCCTCCATGGGGGGGTACTGCTCGTCCAGGTTCAGCGTCACGCTGGGGGCGCTCTCGCTGCGCAGCAGCCACGCGGCCACCGTCAGGATACACTGCTTCATGGTGGCCGCCGGCGTCAGGCCGCACAGCTCCTTGAAGGAGACCAGGGCGTTCTGGGGACAGAGAAACAGGTGAGCTGGACACCCCACTGCGCAGGGGGGCAGGGCCACAGCACCCAGCTAGGAGCCCTGTGCAGCCTGGCCTGGGGCCTGACACAAACACAAGCCTCATACTGGGGGCCTCCCAAATAGAACCCAGGAGTCCTGATCCCAGTCCCTCCAACCTACTAGACCCCACTCCCCTCCCCGAGGGGGAGAGAACCCAGGAGTCCTGATCTCAGCCCCTCCCCCAGCCCCTCCAACCCACTAGACCCCACTCCC
>NW_027427329.1:0-1266 GCF_003597395.2 Chelonoidis abingdonii | reverse complement strand
CTCTCATAGCTGAGAGACAGACAAAAGACACAGACCCAAACATTCCCTCCCTGAGCTTTTAAAAATCTTGTTTCCTGTTTGGTCCTCTGGTCAGGTGTTTGGTTCCCTTTGTTAACCCTTTACAGGTGAAAGAAACATTAACCCTTAGCTATCTGTTTATGACAATACTGTCAACACTAATTCCATAGCTGGGTGCTCAGATTATCACTTTAGTACTCTTGTACTCAATTTAGGCTCCCAAAGTCTAGTGGCCTTCTGACTGCGTAAATGTGGCAATGACTGCCCAACTTTAGGAACTTTAAAAGGGCCAATGTAGCACTCATGTCTGAAAACTAGTCTCTTGGCAGTAAGAAAACTAGTCTGCTTGGCAGTAAGCAAATAGACTTATGTCAGAGGTCTTATATAAATGAATATGGCACTGATTTTATTGTCATTGCTACTCCCCACTCATTTTGCATCCAAAAGAATTTTATGGTACATCACAGGTTTTTGAAAACAGTAAGTGTGCCAGGTGTCCTTGGAGCCTGAATGCAAGCCCTGTAGGTGCTTTCACTGGTACTGCTGTAGAAGCCAGACTCAATGCCATTAGGAAAAAGGGCAGTAAAAGGCTGCAAGGACAATCTGAGGCTTGTGGCATGTGTGATGGCCCTATAAGCTCATCCCTCTTCCATAGGCCCTGACTTCTGCTCCTGCCAGTGGGTGCTCGGCTCACCTCTGCCCCTGACCCTGCCCTAACTCCATCTCTTCCACGAGGCCCTGCCGCTGCACCGCCCCCTCCCATCCCTGCCCCAAAGTCCCTGCCCCAACTCTGTCCCTATTCCTACTCCTTCCCCAAATCCCCATCCTGGCCCCACCTCCTCCTTCCTCCCTCCCCGAACTTGCTACAGCTGTTTGGCAGCGGCAAGTGCTGGGAGGTAGGTGGAGAAGTGGGGATGTGGTGGACTTGGGGGGGAGGAAGAGGTGGGGCAGGGGGGGGGAGAGAAGCTAATCTTTCCCCGTGGGTGCTCCAGCCCCATCCTGGCCCCACCTCCTCCTTCCTCCCTCCCCGAACTTGCTACAGCTGTTTGGCAGCGGCAAGTGCTGGGTGATAGGTGGAGAAGTGGGGATGCAGTGTGCTCAGGGAAGGAGGTGGAGATGGAGGAGGAAGTTAGGTGAGATGAGGTGGGGTGGGGAGGGGAGCTTGGCTGCCAGTGGGTACACAACATCCACTAATTTTTCCCCATGGGTGCTCCAGCCCCAGAGCACTCATGGAGTCGGCACCTATGA
>NW_027427328.1:0-10534 GCF_003597395.2 Chelonoidis abingdonii | reverse complement strand
GGTTGAAGTGCTCTCCTACAGGTTTTTGTATATTGCCATTCCTAATATCTGATTTGTGTCCATTTATCCTTTTCCGTAGTGACTGTCCAGTTTGAGACTGAAAATATGTAAGAATCTTGAGACTGAAGATCCATCATTATGAGTTATTTTGCTAATAATTGTAAATGTTGGTATTAATTTATTCCTTCCCTTTTTCTGAAACTTCCTGTGCCAGTTTTTCACAGTTTATCTCACAAAAGATGTATTAGTCTGCAGTGGTTAGAATGAAAAAAGATATAGAGAGATTTAGTTTGATTAGGTTGCTGTCACTTTTCATTTAAAAAAAGATTAGTTCTGACAAAGGCCAATGGATGTGGATGTTTTATTCTGCTTTCACTTACGATGCATTACAATGGTTTAATCAGTAGCATTAAACCTAATTTAGGACTCGATCCTGCAATGAGGACATGCAAATATGTACACATTTGTGTAACTTGAAGCACTCTTCCTGAATCAATGAGACCATTCGACTACTTAAGGTTTAGCACCTGCTTAAGTACTTTACTGGAGCAGGAACTGAGTGCATTGGGACTCCATGCAAGCGCACCGGTCTGCTCTAAATGTAGGGTTGGGATATTACACTGCAGTGAGATCAGAATCAAGCCCTGCTGGCTGGATAAATTTTGATTGTCCCTGTCCCAAAGAACTAAAGATTTTGGGGAGTATAATATAGTTGCAGCTGTTTTATTGAGGTCAATTGGGCTACTTCCGAGTTTAAGGTTAAGCTTGTACTTAGATGATCTTCTAAAAGGAGGCTGCTGTGTTTGTTTTCATAACTATGGCTACCATAACGTTTTTCTGAATTTTCGGAAAAAGTGGGACCACTTGAGTGGGACATAATCTAATAGAGGAAGGAAAGGAATTTGGAATCACCAAAACTCTTTCATTTGAAATCCTCTTACTTATTAATGTTATATAATTGTGAAAATGGGGGAGGGAGTTTTGTTATTGTGTCACCCCTTGATGATGAAACCATTGTTATGTATCGGTTTTCTTGCTAATCAGAGAAAGTTATACACGATGAGTCAGTTTTTAGCTGATGTCCACAGTTGCTATATAAACAGGGCTATTTGAGAGACATGTATGTAGCAGCTATAGAGTAAGCAGCGTTAGTGTTACAAGGCACAGAAGTGACGATAAGAATGAAGACTCTTCTGCTTCTGCTGGTATTATATGTCGCATCCTCCTCTGCAGCTCCTGTGCCTTCAGAAACAGAAGATGAAGACAAAAACATCCAGCTTGTGAAGGTAAATATTTGCTATGAATTTCAGACACTCTAAATTAAATGGCAGGAANGGCTTGGTCTACACAAAAGCTTACTTGGGTATAACTTATTCGCACCCCAGGGTGATGTTAATTCACGTAAGTTACTCCAAGCTAAAGCACCAGTTAGGACACACTTGGTCAGCAGGAGAGCTTCCCTGCCACTATAGCTACCAGCTCCTCTGTCTGTGAAGGTGCAGTTATTATATAGACGGGAGAGCCCTCCCCATTTGGGACATGAGAGTGTATTTACTAATGCACTACCAGCAGCGCAGCTCATTCATATTGTAGTGCTTTCTACTGTAGACTAGTCCTTAGGGATCAGACACTTGGCTTCTGTTCGGAGGAGAAGGGGCAGACCTCTCGTGCAGGGAGTGTTCCGCTATACCAGGAAACATCTCATTATTAAGAAGGATCCTATCACCACTTGCTGCCTTCTAAAGTTAAGCAACTAAGTTAATTGGCAATAAAAAAAAAACAAAAAAAAAAAATTTACTCAAGTTCTGAGGTTTAAAACTAAATAAACTCTTCTAAACTATGAAGAAACAAACTATAACTACTTACTCAAAGGTAAGTCATTGGGCTTGAAGATCTGCCTGTCCTGTGATGCTGCTATGCCTATCAATAGTGGGCATTCCCAGTGCCTGCTGTGCCTTCGTGAGGGCTATGCCCTGGCACACTGCTTGATCTGTAAGACCAGGAAGGTGAAGCTGAAGCTCTTCTTCAGTGAAAGATCCAGGCAAGCCTTATCAGATGTGGGAAGACTAGCAGAGAAACTTCATGTGGACAGCACCTTGGTTAGCTGAGATGCCTCTTCAGGCTCCTGGGCTGCGTTGCATAAGCCCTACTTATCAGCTGAAAGAATGACACACTCAGAGGAGGTTACAAGCAGCATCACTATGGAGGATGAGAGCAGGCACCGATCCCCCTCCTCAGGACAGAAAACCTCAGACTCATGGCTGCTGAGATCTTAAGGTAGAAATCTCTGCCTGGCTCAAAAGCAGTGCTGCTTCTGGTACAACAAAGAAGTCTTTGTCCTTGGCACTGAGCAAGCTGATGCCAAGCTCTTCTACACCAGCTCTGCTAACTCTGAGTAATGGTGCACCCACACAAAGATCCTGCACTGTTCACCTCCTTGGCACTGTTAGTCTTCTGTTCCAGCAATGCACAAACACTCTGTGCGGCATTGCTACCATACATAGCGCTGAGACACCTCTGTCGGATTGGTACCAAACACTGAGACAGAGTGCGCTGGAGAGATCCGCGAGTCCTTTTGAGGAGGCTTAGTCTTTGTCCTGTCTCTCAGAGGCTCCTTCCTGGAGCGTGTCACTTCCAGATCACCGGTGGCACAATGAAGGTCTGCCAGAGAGTCTAGGGTGGACTCTGAGAGGAGCAGGAAGGTAACTGGGAACTCATCAGGATCACCCACCTGATATTCACCATATGCCCTCCTAACTACCCATACCAGTTTTGACCATATTGGTCTAATTGTGTAATTTTGATTACAAAATTAACCAAAACCTTTCAAAGCCTCTTCAGAGAGAAGGAATATTGATTAGTCTGTTATTCTGTTAAGAAGTTCTTCCTCGAGGGGAAGAAAGGGGTTGGTTCTGTTCAATCTTTGAGTCAGGAGTGCTAGTCACTTTTCTGCTTTTAACAAAACAGACAGACACAAGGGAGAGAAGAGAGAGGCTAGTAAAGCTAGAGGCAATTACAGCTTTTGTTGTTCTCAGGATACAGGGTAGCTAGTCTGTCATGGACAGATTTTGGGCTGGCAGTTCAGTCAGCTGTAGTACAAGTGGAGTTGAATTGGCTGTCTCCTCTCACTATGTTGGTGTAGTTGATTTCAGTGTCAGGTAAAAAGCTGGGACAGGACAAGGGGAAGATAGTAGAGGACAGAAATGGACACATAAGAGAGAGGAAGACAGCACTTTTACCATGCTGGGGTCCTCACGGGTACAACGGTGATTCTTAGGTGTCCCAAGTGATATGTTAAGGACTGTATATGATGATGAAAATCCTTCCACTCTAGCCTTCAAATTCCCTTTTTAAGGATCCCAAAAAGAGGTGATGGGTGGAATAGCTCGTCCTCTGATTAGTTTGTCTACTGATCATTTAAGTTGAGCCTTTATTGTGGTGTCTTTAAAAAGTTTCCATACAGCTTGCAGGTATTTCACTTTTGGCACTGTACCTTTTAATTTCTAACAAATTTATTTGGGCATAAGCTTTCGTAGGCTAGAACCCACTTCATCAGATGCATGGAGCTGAAAATACAGGAGCAGATATAAAAGACATGAAAAGATGTGATTAGCCTTACCAAGTGTGAGGTCAGCCTAACGAGACAATTCAATTGACAGCAGGATACCAAGGGAGGAAAAATAACTTTTGATGTGGTAATGAGAATAGCCCATTTCAGACAGTTGACAAGAAGGTGTGAGTAACAGTAGGGGGAAATTAGTATTGGGGAAATTTAGGTTTAGGTTTTGTAATGACCTAACCACTTCCAGTCTTCTGAAAGGTTGCTGACCCCTGGTCTATGGAGATGTTTCGAGAGATCCGCAACCTTTGCATCAGGCAGGCAAGGTACCATGTGATTCTCCCAGTCATTGCAAACCCAGCTATCTATGCGTCTAATGATTGAATTACCCATAACTATTACCTGTCTTTCTAAAAACTGGAAGCCTTTATGTGTATAAAATCAGATTCTTTTGAATAGTTATGGGGCTGCACCTGTGCTCCAAGTGACCACTCAGTCCCAACAGCTGTGATCATAAATGCAGGGCAGACACAACCTGCAGTCAGTTCCTTCACTAAGAATTCCCAGGGGTAGGACTCTGATCAGCAGGAATGGAGGGCAAACTCTGGAGTTCATGCATGCAACATCTCAAAGAACCAGTTACTTACAATAACTGTTCTTTCTTCAAATGATTGTTCACGCGTATTCCTCTCTGGGTGACTAACAAGCAGTTACCCTAGTGCCAGGAGGTGGGTGAGCACAGGCGTTCTTGTAGAATGAGTATAGGACTACCCTCTCAAAATAAACATTTGACCAGCTTGCATCAAGGAATAACAAATGGTAATAATGTGGATCAAACCCCTCGCTGCTGGTTTAGATATTTCTGATACAGAAAGTTATCCAAGCAGGCCACAGGGGCTGCCTGAGCCCTAGAAGAATGAGTTCAACTGTCCAGGTGGGTATTTTAGCAAAACCTGGAAAGTTCTGACACAGCGTGAGACCCAGTGACTCTGGCTGTCCCTTTACCCTTTCAGCAAATGCCATGAAGAGTCTAGGTGTACACATGAATGACTTGGTCCTGTCCAAATGAAGTTCTCACAACGTCCAATGCTTGAAGTCTCATTTTGCTTGCAGGGTGGGGAGGAATGTGGTTTAGGGAAGACAAGCAGGGGTTGGGGCGAGGAATAGATTGATATGGGAGTTTGAAACCATCCTGTGATGGGTTGGATCACAGAAACCCCCTTGGGACTGCCAACTGAATGTGCTGAGACTACCTCTAAGCCCGTTTTCCCTGCCAGCTTGCGATTCCAGTACCTTGCCTGGTTGTGCCAGACACGCTAGCCTGCTACAAACACAGACCCAGGTCTGAACCACGTCCCCCAAAAGCTGCAGGCTTAATTGAAAACAGCATAAGAAGTGCTCCTGTCTCCAGCACTCAGATACCCAGCTCCCAATGGGGTCCAAACCCCAAATAAATTTGTTTTACTCTGTATAAAGGTTATACAGGGTAAACTCACAATTGTTCGCCCTCTATAACACTGATAGAGAGATATGCACAGCTGTTCCCCCCCCCCGTGATATTAATACATACTCTGGTTAATTAAGTAAAAAGTGATTTTATTAAATACAAAAGTAGGATTAGTGGTTCCAAGTAATAACAGACAAAACAAAGTTAATTACCAAGCAAAATAAACAAAAACCAGCAAGTCTAAGCCTATGCAGTAAAAAGTAAATGCAGGTAAATCACCCTCAGAGATGTTCCAATAGGTTTCTTTACAGACTAGACTTCCCCTAGTCTGGGTCCAGCAATCACCCTCACACCCTGTAGTTACGTCCTTTGTTCCAGTTTCTTTCAGGTATCTCCTTGGGGTGTAGAGCTATCTTTATACCAGCTGAAGACCAAATGGAGGGTTTTCCCAGGGGCATATATAGTCTTGTCTTGTGGGTGGAAGCCCTCTCTCCCCGTGTAGAATCCAGCTACAAAAAGGAGTTTTGAAGTCACATGGGTAAGTCACATGTCCATGCATGACTCAGTTTTCTACAGGACATTTCCAGGAAGCTCAGATGTGGATTGGCGTGTATCAAGGTCCATTGTTAACCAATTACTCCCAATTACTTGAATAACCCCTTCACACTATGTTGACCAAATCTGCCTTGGTGCTTCTACAGCAAACACTTTAAATACAAGCATAGAGCCAACGCTCATAACTTCAGATATAAAATGATACATGCATATGACTAGGATGAATACTCGGCAGAAGAACATAACCTTTGCAAAGATATGTGACATGGCATAATCTAGCATAAAACATATTCCAGTTGTCATATTTACACTCATAAGCATATTTATATAAAGCATTATGGGGTACACACACACATTCTAGCCCTAACCACCCAGAAACATCAGGTGAGCCCTGAGAGCAACTGTATATAAGACTCTACATGGGGGGCCTGCCATAAGGCCCTGAGTCCTCTCCTATCCTAACTGATATAATGACCACAAAAAGCAGTTTTCATCCACAGCTGGTAAGAGAACAAGTAACTAATGACTTAAAAAGGAGGGCTCCATCAGAGCAGCCAACACCAAACTGAGGTTCCAGGAAAAGATGTCTTGAACTGAAGCAGGTACCAAAGGTGTACCTACTCCTATATGCTGTCATTTCTCTTTGGATTGGATATTTCCCCTGTCTGGGAAAACACCTCAGCAGCTGAACACTGTAGCATTTAATTTCAGAAAGGGGAACTACACAAAAATGAGGAAGTTAGTGAAACAGAAAAATAAAGGTACAGCGACAAAAGTTAAATCCCTGCAAGCTGCGTGGAAACTTTTTAAAGACACCATAACAAGGCTCAAATTAAATGTTTACCATAAATTAAAAAACATAGTAAGAGAACCGAAAAAGGGCCACTGTGGCTAAACAACAAACTAAAAGAATCAGTAAGAGGTAAAAAGGGATCCTTTAAAAAGTTAAATCCTACTAAGGAAAAATAGAAAGGTGCATAACTCTGAGAAAATGAAGTATAAAATATAATTAGGAAGGCCAAAAAAGAAATTGAGGAACAGCTAGTCAGAGACTCAAAAAGTAATAGCAAAAATGTTTTAAGTACATCAGAAGCAGGAAGCCTGCTAAACAACCAGTCAGGAGCCACTGGACAATCAAGATGCTAAAGGAGCACTCAAGGAGGATAAGGCTATTGCGCAGAAATTAAATGAATCCTAGCATCGGTCTTCATGGCTGAGATGTGAGGGAGATTCCCAAACCTGAGCCATTCTTTTTAGGTGACAGATCTGAGGAACTGTCCCAGATTGAGGTGTCATTAGAGGAGGTTTTGGACAAACTGATAAATTAAACAGCAATTAAAACCAAGACCAGATGGTATTCACCCAAAGTTCTGAAGGAACTAAGATGTGAAAATTGCAGAACTACTACGTAGTCTGTAACCTATCATTTAAATCAGCTTCCGTACCAAATGACTGCAGGATAGCTAATGGTGATGCAAATTTTAAAATGGGCTCCAGAGGTGATCCCAGCTATTACAGCTGGTAAGCCTTGACTTCAGTACGCAGGCAAACTGGCTGAAACTTAGGAAAGACAACAATTTTCAACTTATAGGTGTACTAATTTGTTGGGGAAGAGTCACAGAGTTTTTAATAAAGGGAAAATCATGCCTCACCAAATCTACTAGAATTCTTGAGGAGGTCAAACAAGCATATGGACAAGGGGGATCAGTAGATATAGCATTATTAGATTTTTCAGAAAGCCTTTGACAAGGTCCCTCACCAAAGGGCTTTTAAGCAAAGTAGCCTGGTCGTGGATAAGAGGGGCGGTCCTCTCGTGGATCGTAACTGGTTAAAAGATTGGAAACAAAGGGTAGAATAAATTGTCAGTTTTCAGAATGGAGAGAGGTAAATAGTTGTGTCCCACAGGGTCTGTACTGGGCCCAGTCCTGTTCAACATATAAATGATCTGGAAAAAGGGGGTGGCACTTCAAGGTGGCAAAATTGTCCAGGCAGACGCAAAGTGCTACAAAAGGATCTCAGAAAACTGGTGACTAGGCAACAAAACGGCAATGTTGATCAATGAAAAATTAATGAACATTGGAAAACATAATCCCAGCTATACATATAAAATAATGGGGTCTAAAATTACTGTTACCACTCAAGAAAAGATTGAGTCATTTTGGATAGTTCTCTGAAAACATCCGCTCACTGTGCAGTGACAGTTAAAAAGTGAACAGAAGTTGGGAACGTTTAAGAAAAAGGGGAATAGATTAAGTAGGAAGAGAAAATATCAATATTGCCTCTATATAAATCCCATGGTACGCTCACATCTTGAATACTGCATGCAGATGTGGTCGCCCCATCTCAGAAAGATATATTGGAATTGGAAAAGGTTCAGAAAAGGGCAACAAATGATTAGGGTTATGGAACAGCTGCCATATGAGGAAGATTGTAATAAGATTGGGACTTTTCAGCTTGGAAAAGAGAGACTAAGGGAAATATGTAGAGGTCTATACAATCATGACTGGTGTGGAGAAAGTAAATAAGAAAGTGTTATTTACTTCTTCTCATAACACAAGAACTAGGGGTCACCAAATGAAATTAATAAGCATCAGATTTAAAACAAACAAAAGGAAGTATTTCTTCCCACAATGCACAGTCAACCTGTGTAACTCCTTGCCAGAGGATGTTGTGAAGGCCAAGATTATAACAGCTTTCAGAGAGGGGCTAGATAAATTCATGGAGAATAGGTCCATCAATGGCTATTAGCCAGAATGGGCAGGGTTGGTGTCCCTAGCCTCTGTTTGCCAAAAGTTGGGAATGAGCGACAGGGAATGGATCACTTCATGATTACCTGTTCTATTCATTCCCTGTGGGACCCCTGCCATTGACCACTGTCGGAAGACAGGATGCTGGGCTAGATGGGCCTTTGGTCTGACGCAATATGGCTGTTCTTATGTTACCATCTTCGTTACCATTTTAGCCATGAAGTTATCTGCAGTAGTAACCAGAATATATAATACCCTCAGTTTCAATATCTTTGAGTTTATCCCTCTTTCCCGTTCAACACATCATACTATTATATTCTATATTGAATGAAAGGAAAGTCCTCTACAGAGATCATTTTCTAAGAACCTGAATGTATTTTGCTTTAGAGAAACATAGGCCTGATTAACAATTATTTACTGACATCATAAGGTGCATATATAGCTTCATGCTTTCCTTCAACAGCCCTTGTCTACGCCGGTAGTTCCCAACCTTTTCTTTGCAATGGCACACCTTGAGACCTTCATTTATTTTCAGGTACACCACCATATTGTCTCCAAATGAACTTGCCCTCTTATTGCCTTGAATTAAGCTGTTTACTACTTTTGCCATTCACAGTTTGTACAATACAGTTAACAATATTATAGTATAACCTCACATCAGTTCTGTCCTCAGCCCCACTCAGTTTGGCCCCCCTAGTTCTCTCACCAGTTCTGCCCCTCTTAGCTCCCCCAACTCACCCCCAGCCCCCACCCCCCCTTCCCCTCACCTCTGCTTCTCCAGGGGTTCTTCCCACCTCCCAAGCCTGGAGGCTGCAGTGGGGTCCCTGCTTCCCTTACAGTCTGGGGAGAGCGGCTCTAGGGGCTCTTCCCCCTGCCCCACCAGTGGCTGCAGGGGGGAGGGGCAGAGGAGCTGACCCACTGCTCACAGGAGGGAGAAGAGGGAGATTGAGCTCTGACTGGTTGCTCTGTCCCTGGAAGAGTTGGGGCAGTAAGGCAAACAGTCAATCAGTAGATGGCTTCACCTTTCCCCTTCCCCCATCCTGCAGGAGTCAAATTTGCTCTTGTGGAATGGAATGTGACACATGCATAGTATTTGAAAGGGGCCTCATCCTGGAGAGCAAAAGTACAGAATGTGATCCAGCTCTAATAGTAATTAAAATACAAGGAAATTCTCTTTTGTAGTTTTTCAAAAAATCCCAAGCAATACCTTTTCGGCCCTGATGGCACACTGGTTGGGAAAGACTGGTCTGTGCTACTGTTACATGACTGAGTCATAACCGTTTTACTACATAGTTTGGTTATGCCTGTGTAGATCAGACCATGTTAATGGAATCATTAAGGTTTATTTCCCTTAACATAGTTGTAACATGATTTCGTCTGGTTCCTGCAAATACAACACAAATGTGTTCTGACATGTTTAAGACAAAACAGTGTCGTGCCTGGGGTCTCAAATGCATGTGTAATTGTAATACAAACAATACAAGAGTGATGTTCCCTATGCTGATGACTCATCATCATATATATAAACTGCATCCAAAAAACTATGTGAAAGAATATTGATTGCAAAATGAAACAATCAGAACATAGACAATGCCAAAATTAAGAGTTCCTGTATATCCTTGATTCAGCCCTCTTGTAGATATGCATTGTGATACAATCTTTCATTACATATTTTTCCACAATTATTTTTCTATTTCTTCTCATTTATTTTTATGTAATTTTCTAAGCTTTTAAAAAACTTAATAAGGAAAAAACAAAATATGGATCCATATTCATCTCCCGAAATGGGTCAACAGCAGTGCTGGAAGCTCTAGATTCACAGCGCAGTCCTCTGCCACTTGAGCTGATGGAGTAAATGATAACAGCCTTCTGCTACTATCTTCCACGTGAAGCACCTTGCTAGAGGGGGATGGAGACGTGCACTTTGCCCACTCTTTCCTAGACGTCAGATGAATTTTGAAATTTGAGATGCCTGGGTTCAATTCCAGGCTCTGTAAGGAATTGTCTAGTAGTTATAAACTCTTCTGTCCCTGCCTAGCCTCTCCTTGTCCCTTTATACTCCTACCTCCTTGCTCCCCATCTGCTGTTACTCCTTCCGTTCTGCCTGATTATTGCCCCCTGTTGTTCCGTTCACTCCAAATGCCTAGCAAGTGCCCCTCTCTCACCTTCCTCCTTCTGCCTGTTTTTCTCTTCCCGCTCCCTTCCTACCAGGGGCATCAGACGGGG
>NW_027427327.1:0-2581 GCF_003597395.2 Chelonoidis abingdonii | reverse complement strand
GTGAATCCATGTCACCATCTGGCTCTCACTGGAATCAGTTGCAAAAGCTCATGGACTTCAATGGGAGCAGGGGACAGGATTGGGATCCTACCGGTTCTGCAGAGGAGCGATTCATTCCCCGTCCCCGGGGAGTACACCAGGTGCGTGGGGGAGCGGGGTTACAAAGAAGAGACAGGTAGATAAAACTCTCTTCGGCCCCGTTTGTTAAATGCAGCAGTTGCTGGTGGAGAACGTATCTCCGCGCGCCCCGGATAAAACTCCGTCCCAAATCCTTTGGAAGGACGCACTTGTCTGTCACATCAGGGACGCGGCTTGCTGCGAAAAATGAGCCCTCCTAGCAGGAGCCACAGTGTCCGCAGGAAAGAGAGGACAAAGCGGCGGCCACCCACAGGTCTGGCTTGGGTCAGCCAAGCCAGGCAGGGGTTACCGGGCCGGGGAGTGGAACGATCCGCTGGCTCCGCGTAAGACAAACGGGTGGGAGTTCGTCAACGCCATCGGAGCGCGCAGGGGCTCGCCCCCGCGTGGGAGCAGCTCGGTGTGGTGGAAAACACGCCGTGCCCGGGGCAGCTCTCACGTGCTCACCCAAACCTGCTGCTAGTGCCACGCGTGTCTGTGACGCTTCCCATTGAAGCGCGTGTTTCAAACACGGCTCGAGGCTCTTTCCTCTCATTCCTCCAGTCCCACAGTTTACCCGAGGCTGCATCTCACTCCAGGCATCCATATCGGGATCGCGAAGTCAGCCCTGCCACGGGTGTCACCTCTCATTCCCGGCTCAATCGCTCAATGAAGCAAGAGGGGAGGGAGGGATCCCTTCAGAAACAAGAATTGGAAATTGATTTGCCAGTTGGATCTTCCTTGGAAGATACTGACCAAAAACCCCTTTAAGCCCCCCCCCCCCCGCGCCCGGTTCTGATGAGGTTTCCAGTTAGAAAAACACACATAAAAGTCCTCATTTAGGATACACACAGTCAAACGGGTGCTTAGTTACCAGCAGTCTAACTGATATTTTTTTTGTACAGAAGACTATTATAGCCAGCACAAATTAAAGCCAGAAAAGCCAGCTTGGAGAAACCCAGCTTTGCTGCCCTGCGACTGTTTTCACGGGGTAAAGTCAACGGGGCTCACAGACGGCTGCCCCACCCGTGTGTCGGTGCAAGGAAGGGTTTCGGAGACTGCTCTGCTTCAAGATTTCATTGGAAAATGGAAAGATCCGGAGTCTCCTTAAATTCCAACACCCAACCCCCCCCCCCGGGTTATTTCGCTTACACAAAAAGAGAATCATTTCTTTATTATTATTTATGGGGTCGGGTTACATGATACTTGCTCCTAAACAAACGCAAAACCAGGCAAAGCTTGGGACTGATTTATGGGGGGGGGGGTGATAACTACATGTACCCCCCCCCCAGACCCGACCCTCCCTTAAAACACATCGTTTCTGAGTTAGGTCTCGAATTTTTTTCCCTCCAGTGGTCCCTATGCTGGAAGCAGGAGTTTGTGATGGGAAGTCTGTTAAAGCCATTAGGATTTTGGCACCGGGGCACAAGAAAAGCAACACAAACACCACTCACTTTTCTAAATAAACATTAGTCTTAAAAAGTTTGCACTATTGACCCCCCGCAGATCTGATTACTTGTAATTCTCTGAACCATATTTTAAGAACTCGAACTTTTTTTTTTCTTTTTGGATGGAGGGGGGGAATAGAGGGAGCTTCCTCTTGGTTCATATGTGTCTCACACACACACACACACACACACACACACACACACACACACACACCCCTCCACTTCGGTGCTTTCTGTTATTTTGGGGGGTTGGAGGAGGGCAGTTCATGGTGCACCGCAACTGAAAGGAACTGTTTCCACGCTACACATCTCTAGCTTTTCAAATTGGATTAAATCAATCGGAGCGAACGGCATCTGCCCACGGCACACGGTCCAGCAAAAACTGCATGATCGATTGCAACATTTTCTTCCTTTTACACTGTATTCCCCCCCCCCTCCGCATTTTACTTTACAAAAACCACAGTCCTCTGCTGTTTTTCTGTGGAAACGAACCATGGACCGTGCCAAATTTTGGGGGATCCTAAAAAAGGGGGGGAGCCATAATA
The DNA here is from genome assembly GCF_003597395.2 of Chelonoidis abingdonii. Lineage (NCBI taxonomy): Eukaryota > Metazoa > Chordata > Testudines > Testudinidae > Chelonoidis > Chelonoidis abingdonii. The sequence continues at coordinate 474 of NW_027427327.1, read as the reverse complement.
TTAATTCTTGGTCATTTCATTGTTTGTATTTCAGGGATTTGGGGAAATGGATTACACTCAGGGAGAGCAACTAACCCCCAGGGTATTCCAAGCAAAGAGGAATTCAGAGGAGCACTGAAGTGCTGAGTAATGTGGATTGCCTGTATGTAGCTCCTGTAACCATGATCCTGCAAGCAGCCAGTATCGATGTCTCTCTAATACTCACATGCTTAAGTGCTTTGCTGAATCAGGGCTTAACTTTGCACAATTGTTTTTGTGAAAGAGCAGCTGCATATCACCACTTCTTAAGACGTTTGTGTTTGCCTGTCTCTTATTTTTTGCACCTGAACATCAAGAAAATTTCACAAATTCATGTTGATTTTGAGGAATTATTTTGGCTGGAAAAATCCTTTAACAGTTCTGAAAAAACTTGAAATGTTTCCATTTGTTTTTTTTATTTGAAACAGCTTTTCATTTTAAAAATTTAAACGCGTA
>NW_027427326.1:0-1406 GCF_003597395.2 Chelonoidis abingdonii | reverse complement strand
TTGTGCATTTCCCCCCTGCATCATGTTATATTCTGCAGTTTACCAATCACTTTGTGTCCTACTCAGCTGTTTGTTTCCTCCCTAGGGAGAAGATGAATTACATTCCTCATCACTGAGCATATCAAGCATTAATTGCAACTAGTTTTCTTTAAATGGATCTGCCTCTCTATTTGTCAGCTAGAAAAACGCCCTGCGGCTTCACACAAGATACCACTGTGGGGAAAGCATTGTTTTCATTTGTACTGATCACTGGGACACCATATGGAATGAATTTATCTATGTATATTTTAGTAGAGCTGTAAATGAAGATTAATGATCAAAACTTATTTCTGAACAAAGGATATTTTTATGTTTAAAAAAAAATAACCTTCTATGGAAGTTACAATTTTTTTCTTATAATTTTATTTTTTCCATATAACAGATGCTGCTTTTCCTGCCCTCACTCTTCATCCACCTGGCAAAATGTTTTGAATGTACAACTAAACTAAATGTTCAGATGTGATGAAATTTTACTTTTCAGTGAGAATCTTTCAGTTGAAAAACTTCAACCAGCTCTATCTGAGACACAGTTTAGCATATTACTTTCTGTTTTTACATGAATCACCAGATTAATCCTATTATTTGATGTCATCATAATATCCCTATCTCTATATCTTTGACTTTTCCCACCTTTGCCTCACTCTTTACAGTTTTTCTTGGCCATCTTTAAAGATGTCAAATAAAAGTGCACATGTGTGTGGAGCAGGGTTGGAGGGGATTGGCTTATGCCCTTTTTAACTTGATGATGGAAAAGAGGCCCAGGAAGCATTGTGACGGGATTCCCCTGGGGTGCAGCCTGGGACTGTGGGACCACTGTGCCCCGTTAACTCTCCAGTCTGGGCTGTCTCTCACAATGCTTCGCTAGTGACAAGCAGCAAACCCCTCCAGGCATTGTTATCATTCAGCACAACAGCATGTGGAGCCCCACACCCAGCTAGATTGCATGAGCTCCCAGAGCCACTCATGAATTACACAGAGAAAGGCACCACCCAAATCCCCTCAGCTCCTGGCACTGTACCTCAGGAATATACCATCTTGCACTGCTCAAGGCGAGCAGTGCAGATTTATTAATTTGATTCACCACTTCAGCAAGGAAAGTGGATATACACCAGCCCAGGAGTAGGCAATCTATGGCACATGCGCCGAAGATGGCATGCGAGTTGATTTTCATTGGCACTCACACTGCCCGGGTCCTGGCCACCAATCAGGGGGATGGGTGGGCTCTGCGTTTTAATTTAATTTTAAATGAAGCTTCTTAAACATTTTAAAAATCTTATTTACTTTACATACAACAATAGTTTAGTTATATATTATAGATTTAGAGAAAGAGACTTTCTAAAAACATTAAAATGTATTACTGGCACGCA
>NW_027427325.1:0-1179 GCF_003597395.2 Chelonoidis abingdonii | reverse complement strand
AAATGGGGTTTTGAGGCCCCAGGGTTTAAGGACCCCTGGAAATGGCGTTTTGGGGCCCCTGTGGTTAGAGGCCCCTTGAAATGGCGTTTTGGGGCCCCTGGTGCTAGCTGCCCCTGGATATGGGGATTTGGGGCCCCAGGGGTTAGGGGCCCCTGGATATGGGGATGTGTGGCCCCTGGGGTTTGGTGCTCCTGGAAATGGGGTTTTGGGACCACTGGGGTTAGGGGACCCTGTAAATGGGGTTTGGGGCCCCTGGAAATGGGGTTTGGGGCCCGTAGGGTTAGGGGCCCCTGGAAATGGGTTTTGGGGGCCCTGGTGTTAGGGGCCTGTGGATATGTGGGTTGCGGGCCTCAGGGGTCTTGGGCCACTGGAATTTGTGTTTTGGGGCCCTGGGGATACGGGCCCCCGGAAATGTGGGTTTGGGGCCCCCAGGCTTAGGGGACCCTGGAAATGGTGGTTTTCAGCCCCTAGAGTTTGGGGCACCTTGAAATGGGGTTTTGGGGCCCCTGGTTTTAGGGGCTCCTGGAAATGGGGTTTTGTGGCCCCTGGGGTTAGGCAGCACTGGAAATAGGTTGTTGGGGCCCCTAGGGTTAGGGGACCCTGGAAATGGGGGTTTGGGGCCCCTAGTGTTAGGAGTCCCTGGAAATAGGGTTTTGAGGCTCTTATTGTTGGTGGCCCTTGGATAGGTGGTTTGGGGGCCCCAGGGGTTTGGAGTCCCTGGAAATGGGGTTTTGGGGCCCCCAGGGTTAGGGATCCCTGGAAATGGAGGTTTAGGAATCCTGGGCTTAGTGGTCCCTTGAAATGGGGTTTTGGGGCCTCTGGTGTTAGGGGCCCCTGGAAATGGGATTTTCGGGTCCCAGGTGTTAGGGGCCCGTGGATATGTGCGCTGGGGGCCCCAGGGGTTTGGGGCCCCTGGAAATGGGGTTTTCGGTCCCCTGGGTTTAGAGGCCCCTGGAAATGGGGGGTTGGGGCCCCTAGGGTTAGGGGCCCCCTTAAATGGGGTTTTGCGGCCCCTGGGGTTAGAGGTCCCTGGAAATGAGGTTTTGGGGACCCAGGGGTTAGGGGCTCCTGGAAATGGGGTTTAGGGGTCCCTGGTAATGGGGTTTTGGTGTCCCTGGTGTTAGAGACCGCTTTAAATGGGGTTTTGGGGCCCAATGGGTTAGGGGCCCCTGGAAATGG
>NW_027427324.1:0-2012 GCF_003597395.2 Chelonoidis abingdonii | reverse complement strand
AGAAGGCTGAATGTGTGTGTGTGGGGGGCTTAGGGCAGGGGGTTGGGGTACAGGAGGGGTGCGGGGTGTGACAGGGGGCTCAGGGCAGGAGTTTGGGGTGTGAGGTACAGGCAGGGCACTCAGGAATGGAGTTGGGGTGCAGAAGGAGTGCGGGAGGGGGTTCAAGTCAGGGAGCTGGGGGCAGGATGCACGAGGGGGCTCAGGGCAGGGGGTTGGAGTGCAAGGTGCAGGCAGGGGGCTCAGGGTAGGGGGGGCTCAGGGTAGGGGGTTAGGGTGCAAGAGGGGTGTGGGGTATGGCAGGGGGCTCAGGGCAGGGAGTTGGGGTGCAGGAGGGGTGTGAGGTGTGGCAGGGGCTCAGGGCAGGAAGTTGTGCGGCAGGATGCAGGAGGAGCTCAGGCTCCAGCCTGGTGCTGCTTACCTGCAGTGGCATGCTCCTTGCCTGCCTGCCCTGGCCCCACGCTGCACCTCTCACCACGTCCTTGCACAGCCCCTAGGGGAAGGGCGGAGGGCTCCACGTGCACTGCCCTTGCCGTGCCCCCAGGTACCTCCCCCGAAGCCCCATTGGCCGTGGTTCCCCGTTCCCGGCCAATGGGAGCTACGGGGCATGGTGCCTGGAGAAATACATGGAGCCCTCTGCCCCCCCTCACGGGGCCCCAGGGACGTGGTGCCGGCCGCTTCTGAGAGCAGTGCGGGGCCTGCAGCACCCACAGGGGGCAAATCCTGCAGGCTAGATCCAAAGCCCTGAGGGGCCGGATCCAGCCCGCAGGCATTAGGGTGTGCCTGGGCACACCCCGTACGCACGCCTATGTTCGTGGATGGGATGATTTGTTTATTTGTGCTGGTTTGGAGGAAACTGCAGGGTTTTTTTGTAGCAGGAGCATTACAATTTTAATTTACGGTAAAGGCTCCTACAGCACTAGGTAAAAGCTTTTATTCAATGTCTTGAATAGCTCCAGAGCAGCGTTTCTTAACCTTTTTGTGTTGGCGAACCCCTTTGGACTTAAAATAATTGTGATCCCTCCATACTAAGACTTGAAAAAATTGCTACTCTGTACCTTAAATATCATTAAGTAAATTATGAATAATACTGGCCCACCAGCGTTAATAAATGAATATTTCAAACCTACACAAATAAGTGAAGGCAAGAAAAAACATTTGTGTGCCATATCAGTTTATTTTTACATGGAAACAAACTATAATTTCACTTTTTACAAATTACGAGTCTTAAGGAGCCCTTCAATGACACTTGTGCTTGTTTTGTCCCAGTTAATTTTTTATGTTGGAATGAACTGAAGAAATACTCAGCAGCAGGTCATTCTCCACAGATAATTTATTTCATTGCTTTATTTTAATCGCATTCATCTATGAGAATCTCAATTCACATAAGTATGACATCGTGAATGGGATTAAAACTTTCAAAGTTTCAGTTACAAGTTCAGGATACTCATGCTTCTGTGCCATCCAAAACTTGCACACGTCTTCTGAAGGAAATGGACAACACTGAAGTGTTTTATCAGATGAAAGCTCAATCAGTTTATTTTACAGGCTTCCTGTAAATTCGGCAGACTCGACTACTCTTTTGTTGAGCAGAATAATTATCCACCTCTTGCCAAGTTTTTCATTGTCAGGCAGAAAATAATCCTGGAGCTGTTTTTTAAGTTTAAGTATTGTGACAGACCCAGGCCAGTGGGGTACAGGAGTCTGGTAGAGGGCAAATATACTGCTCACTAGATGAGTAGTTTTCTGTTCTCTGAGTGACGAGAGCAGGGGCTGCACTAGAGTAATCAGGAACCTGCTAGAACCAGTTAAGGCAGACAGGCTGATTAGAACACCTGCAGCCAATCAAGGCAGGCTAATCAGAGCACCTGGGTTTAAAAAGGAGCTCACTCCAGTCAGGCAGGAGGGAGCCAGAGGAAAGGAAGTGCGTGTGAAGAGCTGGGAGCAAGAGGCACAGGGAGCTGAGAGTGAGAGGGCGTGCTGCTGGAGGACTACGGAGTACAAGCGTTATCAGA
>NW_027427323.1:0-1283 GCF_003597395.2 Chelonoidis abingdonii | reverse complement strand
TTCCAGTGCTTAACTACCCTGACAGTTAGGAAGTTGTTTCCTAATGTCTGAACTAAATCTCCCTTGCTGCAGTTTAAGACCTTTACCTCTGATCCTGTCCTTTTACATACTTGAAGACTGCTACCACTGCTACCTCACTCTTGTCTTCTCCAGATGAAACAAACCCATTTATTTCAATCTTTCCTCACAGGTCATGTTTTCTAGATCTTTAATCATTTTTGTTGCTCTCCTCTGTACTTTCTCCAATTTGTCCACATACACCTCTACCCTGATATAATGCGACCTGATATAACATGAATTCGAATATGACGCAGTAAAGCAGTGCTCCTGGGGGGCAGGGCTGTGCACTCTGGCAGATCAAAGCAAGTTTGATATAACGCGGTTTCACCTATAACGTGGTAAGATTTTTTGGCTCCCAAGGACAGCATTATATTGGGGTACAGGTGTATTTCCTGAAGTGTGGTGCCCAGAACTGGACACAGTACTCCAGCTGAGGCTTTATCAGTGCTGAGTAGAGGAGAAAAATTACTTCTTGTGTCTTGCTTACAATATTCCTGCTAATACATACCAGAATGATGTTTGCTTTTTTTGCAATAGTTTTACATTGATGACTCATATTTAGCATGAGATACACTATGACTCCCCAGATCCTTTTCTGCAGTACTCTTTTCTAGGCAGTCATTCCCCATTTTGTGTCTGCGCAGTTGATTATTGAGTACTTTGCATTTTTCCTTATGAATTTTGTCCTATTTATTCCAGACCATTTCTCCAGTTTGTCAAGATCATTTTGAATTTTAATCCTTATCCTCCAAAGCACTTGCAACCCTTCCCAGCCTGCTATCATTCACAGACTTCATAAGTGTGCTCTCTATTCCATTATCCAAATAATTTAAGAAGAGATTTAACAGAACCTGATCAAGGACAGATTCCCATGGGATCCCACTCAATAAATCCTTCCAGCCTGACTGTGAACCACTGATAACTACTCTGAGTATGGTTCTCTAACCAGTTGCATACCCACCTTATAGTAGGCTTGTCTAGACTATATTTCCTTGTTTGCTTATGGGTCATGTGAGACAGTATCAAAAGACTTACTAAAGTAAAGATATATCACATCTACTACTTTTTCCCTATCCATAAGGTTTGTTGCCCTGTCAAAGGAAGATATTAGGTTGATTTGACATGATTTGTTCTTCACTGTTTCTTATCACCTTCTTATCTTCTAGGTCAGGGATAGGCAACCTATGGCACATGTGCCAAAGGCGGCATGCAAGCTGATTTTC
>NW_027427322.1:0-1328 GCF_003597395.2 Chelonoidis abingdonii | reverse complement strand
TCAGCACACCACTTCTGAAAGGTTGCAGACTCCTGGAGTATACAAATGTTACATGGAGAGTGAAAAAAATTCTATCCTTCCTTTTTATTTCAGTTCTTATTTGGTTTAATTTCTGGACTTAATACAAAGAGGGGCATGTTACTTGTTTAAAAAAAATATTTGGAACCCCAGAATCTCTTCATGTAGATTTGGGTGGATGATACTTGGCTGAAAATAGGATGCACAGCCACAGATAGCCTAATCAGCTGCAAGCAAAGTCAGGATGAGCTCTACCCTGACATCTGGTGGTGAATTATGGCGAGTGTGGAAAAGAATTTCAGGGGCTGATTGTGTTTACATAGGCACACCCACCCTGCCTGGCATAGCCCACAGCAGCCTGGGATGGTTGCTTTGGCAGCTGTGGGATCCACAGTTTCTTTGTTGTTGGGGTGAAAGGAGTGGAGTGTTGTCACCCTGATTGTATGGATGAGGAACTGTGAAACTGCTTTGTGACAGGGAGTCTCACTATCAATTGGGTGGCACTCGCTAGACAAGGGAGTGGGCTCCTTGTGTGAGCCAGAAGCATCAGTTGCACCTCCTCCTCTCTCTGCTGTTGAATACCAGAGCTGATTTTTGATTCCCTTAAGAATCTAAAATACAGGTTCCTGAACTGAACTCATTAAGAGCTGAAATCACTAAGAGCTGTGCTAACTAGTAGGGGAGCCTGAAGCTATATTGTGGAGTAGAGCAGCTGGTGGAGCGCAGCAGTTTGTGGGACAGTTGGAGTGCCCACAGAGCGAACAGAGCCGAGCAGTTTGCGGGGACGGCTGGAGCGGATCACGGGACGGCTGGTGGAGCAGATCAGCTGGCAGAGCGGAGCAGTTTGTGGGTTGGTTGGAGCGGCCCACGGAGCGAGCAGAGCCGAGCAGTTTGCGCGGACAGCTGGAGCGGATCATGGGATGGCTGGTGGAGCAGAGCAGCTGGCGGAGCGGAGCAGTTTGTGGGACGGTTGGAGTGGCCTACAGAGTGAGCAGAGCCGAGCAGTTTGCGGGGACGGCTGGAGCGGATCATGGGATGGCTCGTGGAGCAGAGCATCTGGCGGAGCGGAGCTGAGCAGTTTGTGGGGAAGGCGGAAGCAGAATCCCACGGAGAGGCAAGGCAGGAAAGATACCCCTTTCTACCCACGCTGGCGGGGGGCGGGAAACCCCTGCAGATATACTCTTGAACTCGGGGGCTGCACTGACCTGGGACAGAGACTTTTGGGTTGCGGGACTTTTGGGACTGTGGGTGATCTTTGGGTTGCTGGACTCTAGGGACATTTGGGGTATTGGACTTTGGAGTCTTGGGGT
>NW_027427321.1:0-7868 GCF_003597395.2 Chelonoidis abingdonii | reverse complement strand
GAGAATTTTGGACCAGCTCTAGTGTGTAATTCTCAGGAATGAAGGAAGTGGCAAAAGGTGTACAGAAACAGCAGCATACGTTGGAAGGAGATAGAGGTCTCTCTAGATGGATATTTTCTGTGACCAGAAAGTTGTATATGCTATTTTTAATTTGTTGAATAGGTAAACATAAGAACATATGAATGGCCATACTGGGTGAGACCAATGGTCCATCTAGACCAGTACCTGTCTTCTGACAGTGGCCTATGCCAGGTGCTTCACAGGGAATGAACAGAACAAATAATCATCAGGTGATCCATTCCCTGTCATCCAGTACCAGCATCTGACAGCATCAGTTAGATTTTAGAGTCGACCAGGGATTTAGCTACAGTACTCCTAATTGGTGTTAATAACAACTCAGTGGCAGTGCTTTGAAAATCTTGGTTATAGCCTAGAATGCACCTCATAAGACCAAGTCCAAAAAGTTTACATATGTATTTATTACACACATACCAGAATTGAAGAGCAGTCAGCTTTATATATGTTGCAATAGAAAACTGCCAGAGAGAGCCTGCCAGTTGATTCTCTGCTGCAGCCTGAAGTTAGTAAGTAATAATAAGCACAAGTCTGTAAAGTGGTACGACAGAGGAATTGTTCAGCAAGGTCTTGACTGTGACCTTAGAGTACCTGTATCAAATAATGCAAATAAGGAGCCAGAATAAACCAGCCAAGTTCCCTCTAAAATTATTCCTGGCATCAGAAATTACCGTGCATCACAATATTGCTCTATGAATAGAAGCTAGAGTAGCTCTGGAAGATTTGCAGCTCATGTAATTTTGCAGCTGAACTTGATGGCTGGCAGCTGTTTATGGTTCTAGCGGCTGAATAGTGACAGGACTTTAGAGCTGTCCAAGTGAAATCTACAAGCAAATTGCAAGGTACTTCAATACTTGAAAATTACATATCTCTCAAAAGCTTTTTGTTACATCAAAATAAATGTCAATAAATACAAGCATGGCAACATTTGCTGGTCAATCAAGTGAATCCTCAGAAGATTCTGTTGAGACTTTTTTCCAGTTGTACAAATCATAGACCCCATCTTGGAAATGCCTAGCAGACATAGCAATTATTACCTGTGCTAGAAAGTGTTTTCAAGATCAGGACCAGTGGATTCTTATTTCTCTTGTAGCAATGTCTAGGGACCACAAACTGGGATTAGGGTACTACCGTACTAGGGACTGAACAAACCAATAACATAAAAGCAGTGCTTGTCCCAGAGTGCACACAATCTAGGGTTTAGACAACAGGTGATAAGTAGAGAAATAAGGGGAAGAGGTGTGGGAGGACAAGGCTAGAGTAGAAACAGGTTGAATGTATAAGCCAGTAGTCAGAATGGTCACAGATGACTACCAGCAATATTTGCATGAGCACATTTGGGAGTGAGTGTCCTTTTTTATTAAATAAAAGTCATATAGAATATTTGTCACTCAAGAGCTTATGTGCGTGGTAAATGTATATCCATTGTTAACTGACAATCTAATCATATATTTTGGGTGCCAAGGTTGTGTTCCCTATGCTATGCAATGCCATTACAGATATCTACAAATAAAACATCTTACATCTCCACTCCAAGTTGATTATAATGTGATTGCAAATAGCAAGTGTACTGTTTCGACATTGTTACTGTTTATGAGATGCATTTCAGTTTATAGGTGCATACAGATTGCCTGGAAAAGTACCAGATCTCTTTTTTTTCTTGTAGGTTAGTGATGAAAGAAAACAAGAGTTTAGATCTGTGTATTCTACTGCTGTTTGAAAATCACATGGAGGGAAACAAATGAGTGCAAGAAATCAAGATTGCATAAAAGTCTCAGTATTGGTGAATTTCCTCCCTGAATTCCCTTGTGGGACTGGCTGGGCATCAGGCTCAGCTGAGCTAGACCAGGCCAAAAAGGAGAAGAAATGGAGTCTGGAGAGCTATGAGAAACCAAGACCACAAGTCTGTAAATTCTTAGCCAGATGTGTGAAGGGTCTCTGCCTTGGAGATTTCTTTAGGCTACCCTGATAGTCATGACAGCATGCCCCAGATGGTAGCTGTGCTATTTTTGGCTACATGACCCATGTGTGCACTCTGTAAGGAAGGGGTATAAAGGACTTAACACTGCTTCAAGCCATATTTACTATACTCAACATTTACAGCATATGCTACCCAGCCTTCTCAGTAGAAAATGCCATATACACCAACTGCTTCCTAGCTCCTTTCACATCTCCCCTGCTATGCCCATATATCCTCATGACCTATCAGTCACTTCGATGTTTTGTGGGAGGGAATGTACCATTTATATGCAGTGACTGGAGGGGGAAAACCAGAATGTATTGCCACTTAGGGGCTTTTTATACTATTTCCCCCCACCATACTCACACAAACAGGGAAACCAGAGAAACAGGCAGAGAGACAAAATACATTTCAAGATAGCAGGTAATACTTATATTAGTTGACATTTTGGAAAAGGGTAAAGAAAATCACTACTGCATCTTGTTTACAGTACAAACGATAATTGTTTTACATGTAGCACCACCAACAATTACTCAAGATAAATTACCCAAAATAATTACTTGGGCTGTCGATTATTCGTAGTTAACTGATGTGATTCACTCAAAAAAACTAATTGCAATCAATTGCAGTTTTAATTGCACTGTTAAACAATAGAATACCAATTGAAATGTATTAAATATTTGGATGTTTTCCTATATTTTCCTATATATCTTATATTCTGTGTTGTAACTGAAATCAAAGTGTATATTTTGATTACAAATATTTGCACTGTAAAAATGATAATCAAAAGAAATAGTATTTTTCAATTCACCTCATACAAGTATTGTAGTGTAATCTCTTTATTGTGAAAGTGCAATTTACAAATCTAGATTTTTTTTGTTACTTAACTGCACTCAAAAACAAAACAATGTAAAATTTCAGAGCCTACAAGTCCATTCAGTCCTACTTCTTGTTCAGCCAATCGTTAAGACAAACAAGTTTGTTTACATTTATGGGAGATAATGCTGCCCACCGTCTGTGAGGCCGGATGACGCCATGATACGAGAACGCCCATTTTAGACTACAATAAACAGTGATCAGAATTTTGATGGCAAACTAGAAAAGACCTGCACCAAAAATAATCCACATGTTTGCAGTTCCTCCCTATTGCCCATTCCACAAATATATGTCTGTACTACCTGATTTAAGCCAGAGCAGAAGCAAAACCAAGGTTTCTGAATCATCTGCTATATATGTGTTCTACTCCCATGGCAGATAATGATTTCTCTCTGTTTCTTCCACATTGAATACTGACTACTCTCAGTAAATAATAATAATAATGGTGCATTATCTAAATAATACATTTCACAAAATGCCCATGAGATTTTCAGTCCACGTAGTTCAGATTAGCTTGAATAGGCAAATATTTAGAGATTTATTGAACTGAGCCTCAGAACCATTTACATTGAACTCAGAACACACCGAAAAGGCTGAAGGCTACAGTTTGTTTTAAACATTGTCAAATGGAGGAAATAAATGGTAATATCATCCTCTTAGAAACTCATAGCAAATTTTGATGTGTATATCCTGTGCTCATGCACAATCCCCCATTAATTCAGAAGACATAAAGTAAAGCCCACTGTGCAATCTTGAAAGGAGAATTTTGCTGTTGAGTGGCTCTTGTAAAATTGAGAGATAGAGTCATTTTTGATGGGATTTGGTCATTGTTCCTGGAGCTATATAATTAGTTTATATGTTCGGCACATCCTTCCCTCCAATGTGCATGCAGAAACTCTCAATCCATTCAGTGGGTCACAAAGGGTGTATGGAGAGCAGAACTGTCCTCTGTCTTTATTAGGACGTGCTGTGAAATCCGTGGACACTGAAATCATTGGAGTTTTCCTTGCTCAATACAACCGGATTTTGCCCTGTATTTGGTGAGTATGCAATGCAAAGTATGCACATTGCATCCAGTTCTGCACCTATCTTCTTGTTAGGAAGAAATAAATTAGTGTTATACACTAGTTTAAAACTCTTAAACTGATAAGTTAAAAAGCTGCCCTTCATTCAAGCTAAATGTAAGAACATTATGGTCTTCAAAACAAAGGCACACTCAAAGCCGCTCAGGACTGTATTCAATGACTAAGGCGTCTACACTATGGGGGAAAATCGATCTTAGATACGCAACTTCAGCTACGTGAATAACATAGCTGGAAGTCAAAGTACTTAATCGAATTACTCCGATCCTCACGGCGGGATCGGATGATCCGCGGCTCCCCTGTCGATTCTGCAACTCCGTTCGGGTTGGTGGAGTTCTGGAATCGAATATAAGTGCATTGGGGATCAATATATCACGTCTGATGAGACACGAATATAGATCCCCAAGCAATCGATTGCTACTGCCGATAGGCGGGTAGTGAGACGTAGCCTCGGAGAGTTTTGGCTGAATATTGTCTTTCGAGTAAGAAAGTGTTGTGGAGGGACGGGAGACCACAGACAGCAAAGAAAGGAAAGACACAGGGACAAAAAAAAACAAAGAGAGAGAGAAACCCAACAAACACAGCTGGGAGCACAGTAATGTGGTCCTGAGATAAAGCTAAAGCTACAAGAAAAAGATTCTTGGTACAGAATGTTGATGGAAAGGCAGTGAGGAACATGATTTCTGTTATGTCAAAGAAACAGGATGTATGTATTCCTTTTAAATAAATAAGATTGCATCAAACTAGATACACAGACCCATTCTTGATTTCCACTTCTCACTGAGACACACAGCAGGGCTCTGAATTTGAGTAGCCACTCGATTAAAAAAACCCATATTTAAAGAACAAATAAAAAGTAACAAACTAATCCAGAGCACATATAGCTTAGCTATCCAATTCTATCTGGCACGAAAAAGGGAAAATGCTCTGCCGTTCTTACTATTTCAAAGTGGTATATAGATTGACAATGAATATAACCAGTAGCCTCTTTGTTGTGTAAAATATTGAGGAAATGGTTAACTGGATGCAGCATGTCTGGAAAGACTTTCATAAAAAATCTACCACCAGCTGAAGATGGTTGAGGTGATTTCCTTGAATCTGATGGAATTCACCCCCTCTCTGGATACAAAGAAAATTAGAATGCCACTAGCTTCACCTACAGCCCCAACTAAACCTCTCCAGCGCCATCATCAAAGATCTACAACTTATCCTTAAGAATCATCCCTCACTCTCACAGATCTCTGGAGACAGGCAGTCCTCACTTAAAGACAGCCTCCCAACCTGAACAAATACTCACAGCAGCCGCACACAACAACATAAACACTAACCATGAACCTATCCTTGCAACAAAGCCCGATGCCAACTCTGTCCACATATCGATTCAGTGACACCATCATAGACCTAATCACATCAGCCACACCATCAGGGTTCATTCGCTCTGCACATCTACCAGCGTGATATAGCCTCGTGTGCAGCAATGCCCTCTGCAATACAATTGGCCAACCGACAGTCTCTTCGCAAAAGAATAAAATGACATAAATCTGACCAGGAATCATAACATTCAAACCACTGGGAGAAACACTCAACCTCTCTAATCACTCAGTGACAGACTGAAGGTGGCAGTTTGCAACAAAAAAAGTTCAAAAACAACTCCAAGAAGAGAGACGCTGAACTCAAATATATGCAAATTCACAAATTAACTCAGGCCTTAACAGAGACTGGAATGGCTGGGTCATTACACTAATGAATCTATTTCCCTATGTTCAGTTCTCCTCACACCTTCTATGGGTCATCTTAATATCACTTCAAAAGTTTTTTTCTCCTGCTGACGATAGCTCATCTCAATTATTAGACTCTTCCTGTTGATATGCATATTCCATCTTTTCATGTTCTCTGTATGTATAAATATCTCCTGTCCGTGTGTTCCATTCTGTGCATCTGAAGAAGTGAGCTGTAGCTCACAAAAGCTTATGCTGAAATAAATTTGTTAGTCTCTAGGGCCACAAGGACTCTTGTTCTTTTTGCGGATACAGACTAACAGGGCTGCTACTCTGAAACCTCTCTGGATACTGCTAAACTCTTTAGGAGAAATCTGAATAGCGGGCATGTGACTAGATTCATTTTTTAATCTGCGTGTTTTCTATGACGTACTGCCTTTACATTTTGTTACTCCATAATGGGTTTACATTTTGATTAATCCTTCCCTCAGTATAGTCTTAAGTGTTTTTCACTTTTCTAATGCCAGAAGTTCTTCAGTTAGAGGCTCAACAGGAAAGGGATGCAGGGACTATGAGCTTTGATGAGATCCTTTAATCGACCCCTAATCTAACTCAATTAAAGCTCTGCTGATGAACGAAAAATCATTAAGGGCTGAAGAATAGGAAAATGAGGGGAAACAACCTACATGAGAGACTAATACAAGGCTTTAACTGGGTGGTCTGTCCCTCTCTCACACCAGTTCTCTTTCTCCATTCTGAGTTAGCCATTTTTTAATTTCTTTAGTGGCCTGGTCAAAAGCTAAACTAATGCCACTACTGAAATTAACAAAAATAGGATGTACCAAGCAAATAACACGATTCAATCCAAGGCTGTCAGAGGAAAATGGAAGTTGAGACTTTACCTGAGGCTTCATGGATACATTCTTCCTTATCTCTGCTTATAACTGTTAGAGAATGCTACTAAACTGCTGCATTGGATTGCCCCATGGTTGCTTTTTTCTGTAATTATAAGGCTGTCAATCGATTAAAAAAATCGCGATTAATTGCATGATTAAAAAATTAATCACAATTAATCGCACTGTTAAACAATAATAGAATACCATCTATTTAAATATATTCTGGATGCTTTATCATTTAAAATATATGATTTTCAATTACAACACAGTCTACGGAATGTACACTGCTCAATTTATTTTTTTATTACACGTATTTGCACTGTAAAAAAACAAAAGAAGTAGTTTTTCAATTCATCTAATACAAATACTGTTGTGCAATCTCTTTATCATGAAAGTTGAACTTACACATATAGAATATGTACAAAAAAATCTGAGTTAAAAATAAACAGTGTAAAATTTAGAGCTTGCAAGTCCACTCAATCCAAACCTCTATAGTTCGGCCAATTGCTCGACAAACAATTTTAACATGCAGAGATGATGCTGCCTGCTTCTTGTTTGACATGTCACCTGAAAGTGAGAACAGGCCGTCTCATGAAACTGTTGTAGCTGGCATTGCAAGATATTTGCATGCCAAATGCGCTAAAGATCATATCGCCGTTCATTCTTCAACCACCATTCCAGAGGACATGCATCTACGCCGATGACATGTTCTGCTCGATAACATCCAAAGCAATGCAGACCAATGTATGTGCATTTTCATTATCTAGTCAGAGGCCACTAGCAGAAGTATAATTTTCTTTTTGGTGGTTTGAATTCTATAAGTTTTCAGCATATAGATGTTGCTCTTTTAAGACTTCTGAAAGCTTGCCCTACCTTGTCCCTCACATTTGGAAGAGCATTCAGATTGTTAAATGTGGGTCGAATGCTGTAGCTATCTTAGAAATTTCACATGGTCACTTCTTTGCGTTTTGTCAAATCTGCAGGAATGACAATATTATCACCAAGACTATACATATAATTAGGAGTAATAGATGGAATAAAAAGAGGGGACATACAATTCTCCCCCAAGGAGTTCGTCACAAATTTAATTATGCATCATTTTTAACAAGCATCATCAGCATGGAAGCATGTCCCTCTAATGGTGGATGAAGCAGAAAGGGCATATGAATGTTTAGCCTATCTGCATGCAAATACCTTCCAATGACAGCTACAAAAGTGCTATGCAGTGCTGTTCTCATTTCTGGTGACTTGTAATAAGAAG
>NW_027427320.1:0-1700 GCF_003597395.2 Chelonoidis abingdonii | reverse complement strand
ATTCTTTATTAATTCATCACACAAACGGGGATAACTGCCAAAGTAGCCCAGTAGGGGTGAGGGAGGAGGGAAGCACCGGGTGGGGTAAAGGGAAGAGGGAAGAACAAGGCCACTGCACTTTAAAACTTATTGAGAATGCCAGCTTTCTGTTGCTTTGGCAGTCCTCTGGGGTGGAGCAGTTGGGTGCCCGGAGGCCCCCCCACCGCGTTCTTGGGTGTCTGGGTGAGGAGGCTGTGGAACTTGGGGAAGAGGGTGGTTGGTTACACAGGGGCTGTGGTCTGTGCTCAAGCTGCCTTTCCTGAACCTCGACCATATGCCAGAGCATATTAGTTTGTTCCTCCAGTAGCCTCAGCATTGCCTCTTGCGTTCTGTCACCAACCTGACGCCACCTATCATCTTCAGCCTGCCACCTGTCCTCACGCTCATATTGTGCTTTTCTGGACTCTGACATTGTCTGCCTCCATGCATTCTGCTGGGCTCTTTCAGTGTGGGAGAACTGCATGAGCTCAGAGAACATTTCATCATTACTGTGTTTTTTTCTCCTTCTAATCTTCACAAGCCTCTGGGAAGGAGAAGATAGTGGGAGTGTTGAAATACTTGCAGCTGGTGGAGGAAAAAAAGGGAGAGTGGTAGTTAAAAAGACACATTTTGGAGAACAATGGGTAGACTCTTTCACGCTAAACCTTGCTGTTAACATTACATAGCACATATGCTTTCGGTACAAGGTCGCATTTTGCCTCTTATTGAGGGTATGCCGGTTTGGCATGAAAGATCTTTCATGCAGGGCTGGGCAACAGAATTTGGCTGGCAGGCAGCCATGGTAAAACACAGTCTCTTGGCTTCTTTATCCTTCATAACATGTGTGAATGGTTTCAAACAGCAGCACTCTCATTTCCCATACTAAGCAGTCGTTGGGTTCGCCATTTAAAAGGAGGAGAGGCTGCGGTTTTCGAGTTAACGAGCAGCACAAACCCAACTAACCTCCCCACACACACACACACACACAGACACTTCTCTCGCATGATCCCTTCACCACTCCCCCCACCACATGGCTAACAGCGGGGAACATTTCTGTTCAGCCACAGGCAAACAGCCCAGCAGGAACGGGCACCTCTGAATGTCCCCTTAGTAAAATCACCCTGTTTCAACCAGGTGACCAGGAATTATATCACTCTCTCGAGGAGAGCACAGAGAGATAAAGAACAGATGCGGTTTGAATGCCAGCAAACACTGGGACCATATGCTGCCATGCTTTGTTATGCAATGATTCCGGACTACATGCTACTGGCCTGGCATGGTAAAGTGTCCTATCATGGAGGATGGAATAAGGCTGCCCTCCCCAGAAACTTTTTGCAAAGGCTTTGGGAGTACATCCAGGAAAGCTTTATCGAAATGTCCCTGGAGGATTTCTGCTCCACCCCCAGACACGTTAACAGACTTTTTCTGTGTCTGTACTGGCCGCAAATGCCAGGGAAAATTAATCATTAAACATGCTTACTTTTAAACCATGTATAATATTTACAAAGGTACACTCACCAGAGGTCCCTTCTCCACCTGGCAGGCCCAGGCGGCAGCCATGTGTGGATTCAGGGGGTACTGACTCCAGGTCCAGGGTGAGAAACAGTTCCTGGCTGTCAGGGAAAACAATTTCTCCACTTCCTTGCTGTGAGATATCTTCCTCGTCCCCAAAACTCGCATCC
>NW_027427319.1:0-1030 GCF_003597395.2 Chelonoidis abingdonii | reverse complement strand
ACTACTGGAACCGCCAAGTCCAATTATACCAGGTATCTACAGTTCAGAGCTCTTGTCTGCCAGAGGAGCTTTCGTACTTTGCAGCCAGAACACATGCCAGCTGTATTTTCATATCAACCCTGAAGCACTTCCCCCCGGAAAAACACTTAACCTAACAAAGTTACACAGAGACTACTTTTTGCCCCTGGCAGGTGGGTGAATTTTGCAGCTGCGGTTCAGCAAAACTTCTGTCCTAGTTCTACCCATTTTACCTCCCACTGATATCTTTGTTGTGAACTCCATCCTTCCAGCCAACAAAGCACTGGCTAGAACCCCTTGAGCTTCACAAGTCAGATCACTGGACAAAGGGGAGAAACAATAGGCTACATAAACAATTTCCCTCAGGGGTTGAGCCCACCACCTCTAGCCACCCAAGCTCCGGCAAGCCTAGGAAGTAAACTACTTTTCACGGGGAGAGGAGCACATGGAAAAAGGTAGAGAAAGGCCTTGTACCTGCTTCCTCTCCCATCAGCAGGAGCCACTGTTTCGCAGACTCTCCCCTGCTATCATTAGCAACCCCTCCCTGCCCACACCGCGCCCAAACGCCCCCCCGTCCCTACTGCCCTTTCAAGCCCGCTCCTCCCCACTCTCTTGTGTCCCCCCCCCATACCTGTGCCCGGGGAGACTCGGACCCTGCGGATCACGCAGCGGCCGGGCAGCCCGTCGCCCTGGGCATCCAGCCAGCGCTTGCCCGAGTACATGCGGACCAGCCGCCGGGCCTGGCCGGGCCGCACCGCCACCAGGCAGCAGCAAGTGGCCGGGCCCTGCCCCGGGGGCCCGCTGCGCTCGGGCCGGTGCCGGTAGTGGAAGCAGAGGAAGCCGCCGGCCTCGGCGAACTGGCTGAAGTAGGAACGGAGCTGGGCGGAGCGGAGCTCGGCCGGGATGCGGCTCACCAGGCAGTAGCGGGCAGGGCCCCAGCCGGGCTCAGAGCTCCCGGGCGCCGCCATCTTCAACCCCCTGGGCCGCGGTCACGTGAACAGCGCCGGGGGGG
>NW_027427318.1:0-1234 GCF_003597395.2 Chelonoidis abingdonii | reverse complement strand
TCCATCATGGACCATACGGGAGATACTGGATCTGATCGCTGTATGGGGAGACAAATCTGTTCTATTAGAGCACTGTTACAGAAGATGAAATGTCAAAGCATTTGAAAAAAAATCTCCAGGCTATGATACAGAGTCCACAGCACAGTGCTGTGTGACAAGCATAACGGAAAGCCAAAGAATCCAATGGATGCTAATGGAGGAAGGGAGCGGGGACTGAGGACTCCTGCTATCCCACAGTCTCCGAAAAGTATTTGCATTCTTGGCTGAGCTCCCAATGCCTGTAGGGTCAAACACATTGTCCGGAGTGGTTCAGGGTATATCTCGTCAGTTTACTCCCCCTCCCTCCCCCCGTGAAAGAAAAGGGAAAAAAATAGTTTCTTGACTTTTTTCAATGTCACCCTATGTCTACTGCATGCTGCTGGTAGACATGGTGCTGGGGCACCGAACAGCAGCATCCTCTCCCCTCCCTACCCTGGTGGCAGACGGTACAGTGCAGTAGGATTGGTAGCCGTCCTCGTCATCCATGAGTGCTCCTGGCTGGCCTCAGGTGAGGTCGGCCGGGGGTGCCTGGGTAAAAATAGGAATGACTCCCGGTTATTCCCAACAGTACAGAACGGCTGGTAACCGTCCTCATCATAGCAACTGGGGTCTGAAATCCATCAGCCCCCCCCCACCCCCTTTCATGTCTAAAGAAAAGATTCTGCACTGCCTGGACTATCATAGCAGTGGGATGCTGGGCTCCTCTTCCCCCCTCCCCCCCCACTGTTTAATGTCCTGCCTGGACTGTCATAGCAGCTGGAGGCTGCCTCCCCTTCATTTTATCTCACTAAAAAGTCAGTATCTCTTATTCCTGCATTATTTATTACTTCATCACACAAATGAGGGGGACCCTGGAACAATAGCCTAGAAGGGTTGGGGGAGGAGGGAAGCAACAGGTGGTGCAGCTCATCATTTCAATGGGATCTGACATGGAGCGGCTGTGATCTCTGGTACACTGGTTCTCTAGCACACTTCCCCCATATTCTAGGCAGGACTGACTCTATTTTTGTCTTTGCGCCCCCAGCTGACCTCAGTGAAGGTCAGCCAGGAGCACCCATGACAGCAGCAGACGGTACAGAACGACTGGGGAAAAACAACTGAGGAGAGTTGGCAGTTTTTCAAAGGGACACTATTAAGAGCCCAAAAGCAAGCTATTCCGCTGGGTAGGAAAGATAGAAAATGTGGCAAAAGACCA
>NW_027427317.1:0-2891 GCF_003597395.2 Chelonoidis abingdonii | reverse complement strand
TTCTCCCTGACCGTATGTCTAGGATGGGCTGATTTAGTCTAACATCCACATGATATTCCTTTGATTTTTCAAAAGCCCCAGCCTGTCTGGCCTGTATAAATTGAGCCATATTCACAAAGGATTGAGATACATTTTGGTCTGTGATTCAATAACATGAGATCTTTGGGGTCTCTTACTGAGTTTTTAAAATATATATATTACATATATGTGAGTGTATTAGAAGATAAAAAGATACACATATGTCATATTCCTTCTGTATTCAAGGTATTTCGCCTCTAACACACGGGATGTAATGCCGAACTGTACAATGTAACAGAGCCTCCTTGGAAATCAGATCTTGTATCTCGAAGGGTTTATATCTGCAGTGTGTGAGCATGTAGGTACACATACAAAATTCAGCTAGGTACACACCCTTTGATATCTGATTTCCAGGGAGGTTCTGTTATGCTGGTACTAGTGCAATATAAGAAATTATATAGCATTTCTTCCAATATCAATAACGCTGTTCACAAGAGAGTGAACAGCCCCTCCTGCAGATAGATTATGTCTTGTGCAAGCTGGTTCTAATGCAAGATTATCTGGCTCACAAATGTGTATAACTCCCTCAGACAGAACACAAATGATACATCAGCTGATAAATGGATGATGATTAGACTTTAAATGAATCTAATGATCAATGTGTGCTGATTTTCTATAAAATAAATAAATAAACAGTATTCATAATAAATGTTTTCAATCAGGTGAACAAGTACATTTACAATCCAAAAATGCCCTGCTACCCAATTTGGCAGCTTAATTGACAGCTATAATTTAGATCAGAGGTGGGCAAACTATGGCCCGCAGCCCACATCTGGTCCGTGGGATCGTCTTGCCCAGCCCCTCCCCTGCTGTCCCCTCTCCCCCGCAGCTCACTCACTCCGCCACCGGTGCAATGCTCTGGGTGGTGGGGCTGTGAGCTCCTGGGGCAGCACAGTTGCAGAGCCCGGCCTGACCAGGTGCTCTGTGCTGTGCGGTGGCAGCGGCAGCAGCATGGCCCACCTCCAGCGCTGCTAGCCACTGCACAGCACAGTAAGGGTGCAGGGAGCGGGGTGGGGTGGAGTTGGATAGAGGGCAGGGGAGTTCGGGGTGGTGGTCAGGGGGTGGGGGTGTGAATAGGGGTTGGGGCGATCAGAGGGTGGGGAACAGGAGGGTTGAATGGGGGCAGGGGTCCCGGGGCAGCAGTCAGGAAGAAGGGGTGGTTGGATGGGCCAGGGGTCCCAGAGGACCCATCAGGAATAAGAAGAGGGGTTGGATGCAGCAGCGGGGGTCCAGGGGTGGTCAGGGTACAGGGAGTGGGGGAGTGTGGATGGGGCAAGGGTCCCAGCGTGGCCATCAGGGAACAGCGTAGGGGTTGGATGGGGCAAGAGTCCGGGGGGGGGGGCATATAGGAGGTGGGAGCCAGGCCACGACCCTCTCCCCTAACTGGATCTCCATAGAATTTATGAAACCCAATATGGCTCTCAGGCCAAAATGTTTGTCCACCCCTGATTTAGATGGTCTTCTCTATACAACAGCTAAATGCATTCAGTCTATATGGAAACATTTTCAAAACATCACGTGCATCTCTGAGCCTGAACTTGGGACTTAGGCTAATATTAAATTGGACAGTGATGCTCAGCCTCTGGGTCTCAACCTTCAAGCATGTCACCAGCAGTTGTCTAGGGGAATCACAAACACACTTCCAGATCTTGCTAGAAGCACCCTATAGGTTACTATGCTAATATGCATGGAGCCTTCGATGAAGTGATGCAGAGATTGTGTATTTTGAAATGTATTTGGAAGCCAGTACAAAGTATTCTGGGGTGCGTCTCAAAAAGTTGTGGGACCACTGAAAGAAAATATATATGACTGGCTGGACATGGGAGAGATTCCCCAGAAAAAAAACGAGACAAATATAAGGCACTTTGCTCCAAAGACCATATTGTTTATTAGATTTCTTTTGGAATGGAACCTCTATTTTTGTAGGTGCAGTTTAGTGCCTGCAATAAAAAGCCAAAAGAAATGGGAATAAATTGTGGGTTCAAAATTGTGCAACCAATTTATTGCTGGTGTGAAACTGTACCCACAGAAACAACATGCAGTTTGAAAATTACACCTCTAATTTGGCAAGAACAGGGCTCACGAGAGAGCTCAGTCTAGTATGGTCATTTAGTTAAAGCTTCCCCACTACCTCCCAAAAAAGTACTTGCAGTCAAATATTGTGTAGTCAGGTCTGCAACGATCTTGTTTATTTGGAAATATTGCATTTCCTTCTAATCCCATAGGATTGGTGGATAATTTTAACATGAAAAGAACAAATAAGACAAAAAAGCATTAGTCGGATAAATGAGCCAATGAAACTAAGTTTAAAACAGATTTTTAAACAAATTGTGTGCATTGATCTTTTAAATAGTTAATAGAGGCTATACTGTGTAATCCTTACTCACAGTGGTGAGCATTTACTCATATGAGTAGTGTCACTGAAGTCAGTGGAACTACTCATGAAAGTACATACTACCCAGTACTACTCTAGGCCATATTTATTTCCACATTAAGGGCAAAATTTCCAAAAGAGATTTTTGAAAATCTGGCCAGAGGTGTCATGATAGGACACTTGGGAGCTGAGCACCTTTGAATGTTTGGCCCCAATTGAAGACTTGAAAATCTGCCCCCTGGAGACAAATTCTGCTCTTGGATACATGCAGCTTCCATTGAAATCAGCATGAGTTATGCACACTTATCCAAGGGAATTAGGATATAATACAATAGTTAAAGCATATCCCATTTTATAATTTATATTTCAGCAAGATAGTTCATTTGGAGGACAGGGTCAAAATTCAAAATGATCTAGACAAATTGGAGAAATGGTCTGA
>NW_027427316.1:0-1396 GCF_003597395.2 Chelonoidis abingdonii | reverse complement strand
CTTGTGTGGATTGGTCTAGGCTGAGGTTGATGGTGGGATGGAAATTGTTAAAATCACTGTGGAATTCCTCAAGGGCTTCTTTTCCATGAGTCCAGATGATGAAGATGTCATCAATGTAGCACAAGTAGAGTTGGGGCGTTAGGGAACGAGAGCTAAGGAAGCGTTGTTCTAAGTCATCCATAAAGATGTTGGCATACTGTGGGGCCATGTGGGTACCCATAGCAGTACCATTGACTTGAAGGTATATATTGTCCCCAAATGTGAAATAGTTGTGGGTAAGGACAAAGTCACAAAGTTCAGCCACCAGATTAGCCGTGATATTATCAGGATACTATTCCTGATGGCTTGTAGTCCATCTTTGTGTGGAATGTAGGTGTAGAGGACTTCCACATCCATAGTGGCCAGGTTGGTGTTTTCTGGAAGATCACCAATGGATTGTAGTTTCCTCAGGAAGTCAGTGGTGTCTCGAAGATAGCTGGGAGTGCTGGTAGCATAGGGCCTGAGGAGAGAGTCCACATAGCCAGACAATCCTGCTGTTAAGGTGCCAATGCTTGAGATAATGGGGCATCTAGGATTTCCAGATTTATGGATCTTGAGTAGCAAATAGAATACACCTGGTCGGGGTTCTAAGCATGTGTCTGTACAGAGCTGTTCCTGTGCTTTCTCAGGGAGTTTTTTGAGCAGATGGTGTAGTTTCTTTTGGTAATCATCAGTGGGATCAGAGGGTAATGGCCTGTAGAATGTGGAGTTAGAGAGCTGCCTAGCAGCCTCTTGTTCAGATTCTGACCTATTCATGATGACGACAGCACCTCCTTTGTCAGCCTTTTTGATTATGATGTCAGAGTTGTTCTTGAGGCTGTTGATGGCATTGTGTTCAGCACGACTTAGGTTATGGGGCAAGTGATGCTGCTTTTCCACAATTTCAGCCCATGCACATTGACGGAAGCAATCTATGTAGAAGTCCAGTCTGTTGTTTCGACCCTCAGGAGGAGTCCATGCAGAATCCTTTTTATTATAGCGTTGGTAGGAAAGATTCTGTGGGTTAGTATGTTGTTCAAAGGTGTGTTGGAAGTATTCTTTGAGTCGGAGATGGCAAAAGTAGGATTCTAAGTCACCGCAGAACTGTATCATGTTCGTGGGTCTGGAAGGACAAAAGGAGAGTTCCCGAGATAGGACAGATTCTTCTGCTGGGCTAAGAGAATAGCTGGAAAGATTAACAATATGGTTGGGTGGGTTAAGGGAGCTACTGTTGTGGCTCCTTGTGCCATGTAGCAGTTTAGACAGTTTAGTGTCCTTTTTCTTTTGTAGAGAAGCAAAGTTTGTGTTGTAAATGGCTTGTCTAGTTTTTGTAAAGTCTATCCATGAGGAAGTTTGCAAAGAAGGTTGGTTTTTCATG
>NW_027427315.1:0-1686 GCF_003597395.2 Chelonoidis abingdonii | reverse complement strand
ACCTCTGTACCCTAAAGTTCAGAGTGGGGGAGGAAACTTGACAACCAGGTGGAATGGACACCAATTTTTAACCAATTTTTTATATCCATAAAAAAGCCATTTTTGATCAAAATAAATGTTTGGACAATAAAAATAGTAACTCCTGGGGCAGCATAGGTGGGGATGTTGCCTGGGAAATCTGCCACTCTTGTAATTGTGCTTCTTGCCATCATAGCTCTCTGCAAACTATTGTCAGTTGGTGTGCTTGCCTGCTTTTTCCGTATGCTGTCGCAGGCCTGAGCAGACAGGTGATTCAGCAGATGTCGATAGTACTACCCAGAAAGAAAGACCACAGGCATGGTTTGGTGACAAAGGCACTCAGCCAGGTTTAGTGCCCTCAAGGCAGAGTTCTAGCATCCAAATTCTGTGGTTACAGATACACTAACACATGGGTGCCCAGTGCCAAGAAGCATCTCAGTCAGCTGCGGGAATTTCTGCTGTCCCTGGACCACACACAGGGTTAAATTGAGGTACCTCAACATTCATAGACTGAGACAAACAACTTACATCCCACCTCACGTGTTTCATGACATCTGTTTGTTACCTCCCCTTGTACCTTGCTCCAGGTGTCTCTGGCAAAGCATCCCTATTCATCACTTCTGTTAAACCCTCTTATCTGGTGTTAGGTCAGAATGTGCCTGGGCTAATCTCCTGGAGTGTGTTCACACACATACCTAATGTCTGTTTCTTCTTAGGAGTGCCTGTGTGTTAGCAACACTAGTAATATCTTTGCCTAGGTCATGTATTGGACAGTGAACTTGTAAGCATCTGCTGTAATACATGGCCTGACTTTGGTTCATGGCATGGCCGGACATTGCTGACTATGGTTCAGGCCTCAGGTCTTACACCAGGCCCAGTGCCCCAAGCTCCCTCTCTCAACTACACAAACCAACCACCTCCATTCAACTCACACAGGTCGGATGCAATCCGCTAGGCCCAGCAGTGACCCCTGCACATGTCACCAGGAACAACTTCATAGCTCTTATCTTGGCTACACCTGGCTGTGACCAGCTCCAGCAAAGCAATAGCTCCAGGCTCACTAGACCCTTGAAGGTGGAGAGGTTGGTCAAACAAAGAAGTAGACTCACAAGCCAGGGGCATAGGGACTGCCCAGACCCAAGGATAGGTTAAGGGAGGTTAGGTCCATCAATGAATATTAGCCGGGATGGGCAAGGGTAGTGTCCCTAGCCTATGGCACTGGCCACTGTCGGAAGACAGGATACTGGGCTAGATGGACCATTGATCTGACCCAGAATGTCTGTTCTTTTGACCCAGCTTTGGGTTTTGCCAGAGTAACTGAGGCTGTTCCTAGGGTCAGGTCTGTCAAACAGTCATCAGGAGGTTTTTTTATGGATATAAAAGAACTGGTTAATATTTTGTGTCCACTCTGCCTGATACCCAGCTAAAAACTCCATGATGTGACCATGGTTATAGCCACTTCCGTCCCTGGTCCTTCCACTTAGACAACACTGACCCAGTGGACATCAGCCAAAGAGGAAAGGCAAGAAAGGAGACACTATGTTTCCAAATGACCAAAAGAGGAGGTGGAGGGAAGGGAGGTGAAGCTGTATAATGGTGTATAAGTGTTGAGCAGAGAGCACTGAAGAGAAGAGGACCTCTGTGCTGCGTAATGAACTGTGGCTAGTA
>NW_027427314.1:0-1410 GCF_003597395.2 Chelonoidis abingdonii | reverse complement strand
CCCACGAAAGCTTATGCCCAAATAAATCTGTTAGTCTCTAAAGTGCCACAAGGACTCCTCTTTGTTTTTGCTGATATAGACTAACACGGCTACCACTCTGAAACCTCTGTTTTAAGTCTTTTCAGCATTTGGGTACCTTTCAGCAGTTGAAATCTTCTAGTGTAAACATGATCCAAGTGTAGATAAGCTACTTATTTAAAGCAGAATATTTCAAGTTTGGATAGGCTACATATTGACCAGATAGATCACTATGAAGAGGAGATTTGAAAGTGGTGCAAGCAAGAGACGGCGAAAACAACTGAATGAAGCAGTAGCTAAGAGCTCAAAGCCAATAACTTCATTTCTCAAACCACTGGAACACACATAAAGGTGGGAAATTCTGAAGCAATATCTTCCTGTTTCACTGCATGGGATGTCCAAAACTAGATGGGGTCTGCACAGATGGATGGTGTTCAACCAGTTGCGCAGCATCTGAATTCAGTGAGAAAGGCTTTAAATGAGCTGGAATCTCTCACTCTCTCTTTGGCATTTCAACAGACTGAGTAATGAAGATCTACTTTCTGCAGCTGAACAATTTCAGCAACAGTACAACAAAAATCTCAAAAGAGCTCAGTGACGAGGTCATCTTCCTCAAACAAATATATTCCACTAACTTTAAATTGGATTGCAAGCGAAAGGAATTGCTTCAAGAAATACTCAAACTTGGACTCTCTAGGGCATTTCCTATGTGACAGTGGGGTACAGGAGTCTGGAAAAGGAAAATATATTGGCCACTGGATGAATAGTTTTCACTTCCCTGAGTGACCAGAGTAGGGGCTGCACTAGAGCAATCAGAAACCTGCTAGAACCAATTAAGACAGGCAGGCTAATTAAGACACCTGGAGCCAATTAACATACTAGACTCGATGACAAGCAGACTAATCAGGACACCTGCTTTAAAAAGGACCTCCCCCATCAGTTAGTGGAGGGCGAGCAAGGAGTGAGACAGCATGCTGCTGGAGGAGTACAAGCGTGATCAGACTTCAGGTGGAAGATCCTGCGGTGAGGATAAAGAAGGTGCTGGGGCAAGGCTATTGCGAAGTAACCCAGAGAGTTGTAGCTGTAGCTGTCACACAGCTGATACAGGACACGTAGACAGCTGCTATCCACAGGGCCCTGGAATGGAACCCAGTGTAGAGGGCGGGCCTGGATTCCCCCCCTCCCTCCAACTCCTGATTGGACACAGGAAAAGTTGACCTGGTCTGTGAGCAACATCAGAAGGGAAGGTCTAAATTGGAAAGAGATCTGGCCTGTCCCCGACCCACTAGGTGGGACACAGAGACTGTAGGGATTGTTCTCCATTTTCCCCATGCTGGCCAGTGATGAGGTTCACAATATCTAGCAAGGCATTCTATGGGTTGACTGTGCATT
>NW_027427313.1:0-1468 GCF_003597395.2 Chelonoidis abingdonii | reverse complement strand
GTGACTGCCCTCCCAGAAACCCCACCCCCACCCCGCTCTTTGTCCTGACTACCCCCTCCTGGGACCCCACCCCCATCTAAGCCTTCCTGCCCCTTGTCCCCTGACTCCCCCCTAGGACCCTACTCCCTACCTGTCCCCTGACTGCCCCAACCCTTATCCACACCCCTGCACCCAGACAGAAGCCCCTGGACTCCCATGTCCCATCCAACCGCTCCCTGCCCCCTGACAGGACCCCCCCAGAACTCTGGACCATACAACACCCCCCCCACTCCCTGCTTGCCCAATCCCTCTCTACACCCCTACCTCCTGACAGCCCCCCCCCAGAACTCCTGACTCATCCAACCCCCCCAGCTCGTCTCCTGACCACCGCCTCCAAACTGCCCCCCCGACCCTCCTTGCTCCCAGTTCCCTGACCCCTATCCACCCCTAACAGACCCTGGGACTCCCATGCCCCGTCCAAACCCCCCTGCTTCCTGACTGCCCCCTCCAGAGATTCCCACCCCTAACCACCCCCTGGGATCCCACTCATCCTGCTGCCTGTCCCTTGACTGCCCCCACCTCTTACCCAAACCCCCCGGCCCCGGACTCCTTACCGTGAGGCTCCCTGCTCATCCGGAGCCCTGCCGCCACACACGCGTGCAACCCTGCCCCACCCCTCAGAGCACTGTACGGATGGCAGCAGGGCTCTGGATAAGTGAGGAGCGTCTTTCCCTCCCCGCAGAGCCAAACGCTGCCCCGTGGGAGCGCACAGCCCTGGCCCCCAGAGCACTACGTGTGTGGCAGCAGGGCTCCAGGGGAAGGCGGAGGAGGGGCCGGCGGCTTGCTGCGCTCGGCCGGATGCTCCGGCCAGGGAGCACAGACCCTGCAGGTTGCCACGTCAGCAGGATTTTTAATGGCACGCAGAGTTCCAGTAGGCAGCCACGTGCCATTAAAAAATGGCTTGCGTGCCATCTTTGGCACGTGTGCCATAAGTTGCCGACCCCTGGTATACACGGTGGATTAATTCACACCAGAGCAGTGTAAATTCTAGTGTGCACTAGTATGTTGTGCACTAACTGGCCAGTGTGGACCTTGTTGGTGTGCACTGAAATATTCCTAGTGCATATGAATGGAAACATTAACACGCACTAGGGAAACTGTCACACAGATCAGTTGGTGAACTAGTCTGCACTAGGGGGTGTAAATATCAGTGTGCACTAGCACGTTGTGTATATGAGTCCTAAGTTGCTGACATTCACTTCTTAGATATCAGTTTTTGGTTTACGATAGGACTGGATTAAACTAAGCAAACCATAAATTAAAAAAATATATTATATCTAGATGAAACCTTTTACTCAGTTGGTATTTGAGACTTTTATGCTTCACCATTTAGGAGATCAGCTGTTTCTTCCATTTCTACCAAATTTATCACACCTTGTAAAACCCAGGCATGGAGTTTTGAGGTTTTTTTTTTTTTTTTTTTTTTTTT